>NW_015505635.1:1286318-1317954 GCF_001515645.1 Sinocyclocheilus grahami
GTTTTAGGTAGGCGTGGTTGACTCTTAACTTTTATAAAGAATATCTCTTTGGTTTTGAGACTTTAGTCTTTGCAACTTTACAGATCTTCTTTATGCACCAAGAGCTTGTAACACTCCGAAGAGAAAGGAACAATTGAAATCGCAACATATGACCCCTTTAACACAGACTTGGATGAAAGGAGTTTTATTAATGGAAAATGTTGAATTATTTCCAATTTAATATACAAGGAAACATCTTTATTTTTGTTAAAGCACATTTTAAACCTTCAGCTCATAGATTTGTTCTGAGGTTGATGAATCTGGTTCATTTTCCAGAGTGTCTGCATGCAGTTGGTAATTAGCATAAATTATGCCCACATTTACACACCTCCATAAAGGAACTTTCCTGCAGTACTCGAAACACAACAGAACACTGTTATATATTCCTAGATTGCATGTGACCGGATGCATTTTTATACAAAACTAATTTCAGATCAAGCATGTCATTTTAGATTAGGGTAACTTAATGAATTTTCAAATAATAATATATTTTTGAAAAAAACATCTTGAAACATGTATCACATATTAAAAAGCCAGAAAGAGTCGTTTTTGCACACATATACCCTAACGAATAAACTTGTGCACGTGTGATTTCAGTTGGTTTTATCCTAAATTTAGTGCAAAAATGACAAATGATTAAAAAAAAAATTTTTTTTAAATGGCAAACACACAACAAAATTACAGAAACTTTAACAAAATGAAAATAAAGTGAAAATAAAAAATGTAAATGAAACATTATTCAGAATGTTACGAAAAACTGTAATAGTATATCTGTGATGCTGAAATAACACTGTAAAGAGCTGAAGTATTTAACATGCAGGTTTAATTGTACTCCTGAATGCACTGAGGCAGTAACTCTCCCACTGCACCTCTCACCAGGTAACACACTGCCCCAGGTGACGGCCCCCAGCCTCAGACGTCTGTCCCGGGTCGCTGTGGGCCTCTCGGAGCCCGGCACAGGTCTCTCCTGCTGGGATCTTCCCTCAGGACAATGGCCAGAGGAACTGAATGAGGTCAGACTTTTCACACACACACACACACAATGAATATTCCCTACGGAGGCTTTGTGCCCAACAACAACAACACAATGGGCTCAACTCTCTCTCTCTTTCTTAATCTTCTTAGTCTCTCACCCTTTCTCTTTCTCTTCTTTCTATACCTGTTCTTTCTGTGCGAGTTTTTCTGTAGGTATTTGTCTTCGAATTCTCTCCCCCTCTTTTTATTCTATCGTTACGTTTTTTGTTATTTTTTCATTTACTGTATGTAACACTTAAGAAATGTAATGTATTTAATACTCTTTGTTACATAAAAATTATTATAAAATTATATAAATAATTCTATAATATATAATATTATGTATGTATTTGTATATATATATATATATATATATTTTTTTTTTCAATTTTGTGTCAGTATTTTTCATTTAAGAAAATGTATAGTTTTTACTACCATTTATTCTTCATGTTTAATGTATATAATTATTACATAAATTATCTTGTCTAATTATTATATAAATTCTAGAAATAATTTTAATTATAGAATCAATTTCTATAATTGTATAATTCAATGAAATAGTATGCATAATGATTTAATTTATTTAATTAATAACATTATGATATGTCTGTGTATTACTAATTAAATATTGTTAATAACAAAATTTTTATTTTACATATTTCATAATCTACATATATATTTATCTAGCTATATATCAGTATGAGTGTCATTCTAAAACCAAAAGAAAAAAATTGTACAATTTCAAGGTTTTTAAGATCGTGACAAGCATAAATTCACCAAAGAATTTCCAGTTTAGATACAATTTTACATAAATCTGATTTTTTTCATTCTCATCAATTTCTGCCATTGCTACATTGTTGCACATTTGACAGATAAGTTTTGACTCTTTGGGATATCAGGCTAATGGAGGACTGACTGCAGTGGTTAATTATACATTAATGAATGAGTGAGATAGAGATAGATATGAGTATTTAGGACACAATAACAAGATAAACCTGATAGTCCTGCTGATAGTGGCAGGTTTCTCTGGCCATTGGTCAGTGTTTGGTGGATCACAGCTGTGTGTCAGAGTGTTTTGCCATTGAAATCTGGTTTTGTTTTGGAAGGGCTGAGCCGCTGTGGATTTAGAAGCAGGTTAAAGCCCATCTATTCAGCCTCGACCTACTGCGTCCTTCAGGATTACAGTCTTTGACCTGTTCTGCATCTGTTTAGAGCGGACAATAGAGAATGAGCAATATGAGACGAGGGACATGTGAAAGAAGATTGTCATAACAAGAAAACTCATTACAGCTGGAATAACTGGCAAGACACCACTTGTTTTTGGTTTCTTTCCTACATTTTTCCATCACAGACTAGATTTGTATAGTTTTGACTGACTTGTCCCCAAGTGAGACCTTGAGGGACATCTTTAAAGGTTAAATTGATTCAGAAATAAAGTAACTAAGTAATTTTTATTTTTGTTTTCTTTGGCTTGGTCTGTATTAATTAAAATGATCTTTTTATAAAAACAATAGAAGTCTAAAATATGCCCTCATGTACTGCAGTAAACATGTGAGTAACTGACTGCACATTCAGAAACTTTATTTCCTTCTGCAGTTAATTGATCAAGATAGACTGCATGGCTTCAGTCCAAAACAAACAGCCGAGTTTTTAAACCCGAGAGATTGCTAATGATGTTTGGACTTCATTTTCTTGGGAATCAGAGACAAGACTTCAAAGTCAATCTCTTTCTCCACATGCCTTTATAGCTGATTCTGAGATTGATTCGAATAAGATATTCAAATATTGAACTGGAAAATGTTTTTCAAGTGTAAGTTGAGGTTTATTAAATGTAACAAACAACATCATAAAAGGAATAGTCATAAAATCATTATAAATTACAAACAGTCATAAGTGAATCAGTGTTATTTTAGTATAACAGATACTATTATAGTTTTTTATTAAGATTTTGAATTAGTTTATATATTTATATTTGCATGTATTTCTTATAATTTCATTTTAATTTTTGTTAAAATTTGAGTATTTTTGTTGTTGTTGTTGTTTTTTATTCATTGTCTATTTTTTACATTTTTATTTAAGTTTTAGTTATTTTATTGCATCTAATAAAAAAAATAAAATTAGCTTAAATAAAATAAGTTATTTTATATATATATATAATATATATATATATATATATATATATATTGTATATATATTGTATATATATATATATGTATTTTTTTATTATTATTTTATTTCAAGTAATAAAAATGTTTTTACTGGTTTTAGTTTTAGTTTCCGTTAACTATAGTAATCCTGGAATCAGTAAATCACCAACATACAGTGTGTCATTTATAAACAATTTAAGAGCACAAGAAATAAAAGGTTTATTCCACGTGTAGCGAGATGACGTTAGCTGATGCAGTTATTAATGCAGTAAATAATGATCTAACTGCATCAGGTGAGTGTGTGTCTATCTGCTCATGTAACATTGGATTATGAGAATAGAATAGCAAGAAACAAAGTAAAAGAGAAACATTTGATGCTGTGCATTATATTACATGGGAATGAGGACAGAGGGAAAATTATCCTGTACAGAAAGCTACGTCTCCAGAGACGCAGAGAGAGTTTTTACACCAGACTCAAGGGACGCATGGGAGATCAGTTAGATGTTGAAATGGTCATCCATGTGTCTCTTTTATTTAGCTGCAGTAATCATATCTAAACGCATACAAAAGCCTCGCACCTGTGACGTCAGGACGAGGGCTTCCTCCAGGTGTTCGATTTCCCCACACAAACGCTTCTAAAGCTCAGGACACTGACCTCTTCACCAGCATATAGTGTGATATAGCTTCTCTTTATGACACTCAACACGAGCGTGAACTAGATAGGATGAACTATCTATACAATATATCAGGATGGAGCATTTACACAAAACACACACACACACACACACTTTTTTTATATATATAAATATTTTTATCCACAGTACTAAAATTTACAAGTATTTGTTTGTTTATTTTTTTTAATTGATGCCTCAATTTGCAAACAAGACTACAATATAAGAAAGTTTGAACCATTAAAAAATAAAACATAAATACATACAAATACAAGAAATCTATAAAACTATGTATATACAGCTTAATGTTAATGCTACATAAATATGAAAAGAGGATTTTTGCTGTATAAGTTGTGTACATTTATGTGGGCATTCAGTTTGTTCTCACTTTCCCTGTTGTCATTCCCTCATAGTTTTTTCCCTGCCTAACCATTTCCTTGCAATCTTTGACAGCTACAAAAGCCTTTTCAGTCTGTTTTTCACCCGCTCTCACACATGAGACCACAAGTGTGCAGTTCTGTTGGAGACCTTTAGGGCTGTTTGGCTTTTCAGAGCAGGACACGGTGATGAACTATTACTACTGAAATACCACATTAGAGGGATTCCAGTGCCGGTGTTTACTCTACAGGGGACAAATGGCGCTATTGAGTGCACTGCGAGCTCTGAATGAGCTCATTCTGTTCATAGCACACGCCAGACCCCCCATTCCCCATTTACACAGCACACACACCACTTCAAGAAAATAACTCTGTTAATGGCATCAAATCAAGACCCCTGCTCACACATACACACGGCTGATGTGTTTTTTTAAACATATTGAATGTTAAATTTTTGACATTTTTGAGAAGCCATTTAACTTAAACAATTTAACTAATATTGTTTTAGTTTAAGCTCTTAAATAGTCTAAAAGCCTCAGATAATTTCAGTGCTCTCAAACTGTTTTAAGTATTTAAGGCATGTTTGCAACTGATTACAGTGTGTTTAATATATAAAATATAGAGGTATCTTGCAAGTTTAATTAAAAGTGAAGTGAAGTGAAGTGACATGTGGCCAAGTATGGTGACCCATACTTGGAATTAGTGCTCTGCATTTATCCCATCCAAAGTGCACACACACAGCATTGAACACACACCCGGAGCAGTGGGCAGCCATTTATGCTGCGGCGCCCGGGGAGCAGTTGGGGGTTCGGTGCCTTGCTCAAGGGCACCTCAGTCGTGGTATTGAAGGTGGAAGAGAGCGCTGTACATTCAACGCTGGCGAGACGCAGGGCACCGCGACCGGCGCTCAGATCCTGCTGCGACTTGCAGCTCGTCTCTTACTCACTCTGAGACTCACGTGTGTCGAGGGCCTGCAGACACACAGCACTGCAGTACGGAGCCATTGTGTCAGATATGTGAATGTGTCGTGTTTACCAAAGGCACAATAAAGCAATTAGCACATGGCCAGATGGCACGGTTCACGTGAGCGAGAACGACAGGTAGACAGGTGACCTACACACACACACACACACACACACACACATGTCCTGTTCCTGCATGCCATCTTAAGTCAAGTGAGATGGATAAAAGATTCTTCATTCCATCGGTTGCACTGCAAACAAAACACTTTTGTTTCCACTCATAACATAAAATTACATTGTTTGAGACAAATGCATGCTAATGAGTCACTATAAATGTATATACCATTTTTTAAAATAATTTACCATGGTATTTTGTACATGGTGCCATGGTAATACCACATTTCTGGTCATTTACCATGATATCGCCATGATATTTTGTATGTGATACCATATTAATACTATGTTTTGAACATTTACCATGTTATTTTATACACAGTACCACAATAACATGTCTTCAGACATTTACCATGGTATTTTGGACATAGTGTCATGGTAATATCATGCATTTTTTATCATGCCATTTTGTGTATGGTACCTTGGCATGATTTTTTTGTTCATTTATCATGGGATTTTATACATGATGCTATAATAATAATTTTTTTTAAATGTACCATGATATTTGGGACTTGATAATATGCGGTGTTTTTTTTAGTATTTAGTACTATTTATGTAATATATTATTTATTAATATTTGAATTAACTTTTATTTTTATATTCTCTGTTTTAATTTAAATTTTATTTACGTTTTAGTATTTCTGTGCTTTTGTTATTTTTATTAGTTTTAAAAAAGTTAAAAAATAAATGTTAAATATTAGTTTATTGTATATATATATATATATATATATATAATTATATTAATAAATTTTATAATAAAAATACATTTTATAATTATATAAAATTTATTCTTATGTCTGTTTTAGAAATTTTAATACTTTAATTCGAAAAATGTATTTAGTACAAATGTATATACTGTGGCATATTTACAAAGATACTTATTTTATAGTGTAATAAGCTTAGAAGCAAGATATGTCTCAGTCCTGTTTGTAGATTATTATTATTAAAACTGACTTTGAATGCACCGTTTTGAAGTGACTGTGTGTGTGTGTCTCCAGAGCGCTGGCACGTGAATGTGTGTGTGTGTGTGTGTGTGTGTGGTTACATTCTGAGGTGAATCAGCACTTGAAGGATTAGTTCACTCCAGAATGAATATTTCCTGATAATGCACTCACCCCCATGTCATCCAAGATGTTCATGTCTTTCTTTCTTCAGTCGAAAAAGAAATTAAGGTTTTTGAGGAAAACTGTACAAGATTTTTCTCTGTATAGTGGACCTTTCCACCGTGATTACGTAACGCGTGAAGTCATAGACGCAGAGCTAGTGCAAGATGAGCATTTGTGATTAAAAAGTATAGAAATGTTTTCTTAAAATGTTTTTAAGAAAATGACCGATCGTTTCACTAGATAAGAAACTTAGTCCTCGGCTGGAATTGCGTTTTTTACAGAACACTTTTATTTTGTTTTCAGGTAACGAAAACTATTTTTAATATTTTTAGTTTAATAAAAGTACTGCTATTAAGAAGAATGAGATACATGTTCTTTCTGATTGACATGCAGTTAAATAACACCAAATAACAGCAGCATAATTAGCATGATGATTAATGTAATTGCTCTCCATGCGTATCAGGGATATATGTCTTTAAGGCATTGGCTCTGTGCACGCTAAATATCACCTCATCAAGTGTTCGACGGTCACCCTCACAAATGTGAACTAACCAAGACTACGTCACGAAGTGCAATGCAACGCGACCGCAGTTCTGAGTTAAAAGCGTGTTTAGTGCACGCTCGGTGTACTCTGGCATGAGCTCCAGCATTTATGGAGAATAAAGTAGACTGTCTTAAATAAGTAAACATGTAATTAACTCTTTTGAAAAACAAGACGGACTTGTTGCACAGTGACAGCTGGTTCTGACCGCGTGGATGTGAAGCAGTAAAACCTCAATGCACAGCATGCTCTGATTAAAAAAACACTGCAGTATCAGCAGTGACCCGCCGCTACACTGACGTGCTCACTGATATAATGCAGTGTGTCTGATAAACACCAGCTAGGCTTCGTAAGAACTTTATGACAGAGAAACCCAGCTATATGAGAGAGAGTCAGGCCACAGCATGCGTCAACAGTGTTTTACATTAGACCATAAACACTATAAATGTACCTCGCATTCACACACACAAAGTGGACCAACAAATGTGTGAATGTGATTCATCAGATTAAGTGTCTGTTTCTCAAATGCCTCAGGATTTTTGACAGTTGTAGTCATGAATTACTAATCATTTAAACACTTTAGACACTTAAAATGCCTGGATGTAAAAAATATCAAAACAAATATCATGTATTATCATCCACTAAAATCACACAAATACCAGATAATTCACTGCAAAAAAAAAACAAAAAAAAAACTATATATACAGTATATATAATATTTTTGTATTTTTTGTTTGTTTTCCAATACCAATATTTAAACATTCTTAAATCAAGATACATTTGCTTGAGGTTCCAAAAGACCTCCGATATTAAATCTTGGTTTCCACAAAATTAAGTGAGTTTTTGCTGAAAACAAGAAAAAAATCTGCTCATGGGGTCAGAAAATGTTCTTGTTTATCCTTTGAATTAAGTTTATTTTTCTGACACTATTAGCAGATGTTTTGTTTTAAGAATAAACTTGCTTGATTTAGATTTTTAAGTGTGATTTAAGTGTCTAAATGATTAGTAGTTTATGAATATTTTAGTATTTTTTGTTTGTTTTCCAATACCAGTATTTAAACATTCTTAAATCAAGATACATTTGCTTGAGGTTCCAAAAGACCTCCGATATTAAATCTTGGTTTCCAAAAAATTAAGTGAGTTTTTGCTGAAAACAAGAAAAAAATCTGCTCATGGGGTCAGAAAATGTTCTTGTTTATCCTTTGAATTAAGTTTATTTTTCTGACACTATTAGCAGATGTTTTGTTTTAAGAATAAACTTGCTTGATTTAGATTTTTAAGTGTGATTTAAGTGTCTAAATGATTAGTAGTTTATGACTATTTGATTTAAATGAAAGAAGCAAAACTTAAAATCTAATCCATGCACAAAAGAGCAAAGACGCACCATTCATAATGTGTTTAACTTGAATAAGAGTTGTAATCTCCGTTTATGCTATCAGAATAGTGCTGTTATTTCTATGGTTACAAGCACAGATTTGAACAAACAATGAGCTGTAAAGTTTGTTTTTGGGATCTCAGTATTGCTAAAAATATCCCCTCATGGCTTAAGTGATGTCTGTGGATGATAAGTGTGTGTTTGAACAGGTGAATCACTGCTGCCTTCCTGACATTGCTGAAGAGATTCTCATCACACTTTCTCTCATTATCGTCGAGCGTTCCCACGATCAGATGCTCTCTGGCATGTTTTTCTCCTTTCAGCGTTGTCAGGTATGTCTATCACATGCTAATGAATGAGTGCCACCTGTCAGCGTTGACTGTTGCCGTCCATGTGCCTTTCTTGTCTTTAGATGAAAACAAGGGATTCTGCATTCCTTCAGTCTCTGACGAGTGTCACACTTCAGCAGGAGCTTGTTTGGATGAATCTGTGTTTGCTATTGCAGTGCCAACTGACAGGTTTGGATCAAACTCACTAATAAAAGCTTTTCCGATATTCCTCTGTTTGCACGTCTCTTCTAGAGTTTCAGAAGAGATCTCAACAATGGCTCAAACGGTGCACAGATTTGCCTAGACACATTTGTGACCCTGGAGCACAAAACCAGTCTTAAGTCGCTGGGGTATATTTGTAGCAATAGCCAAAAATACATTGTATGGGTCAAAATTATCGATTTTTCTTTTATGCCAAAAATCATTAGTATAGTAAAGATCATATTCCATGAAGATATTTTGTAAATTTCCTACCGTAAATATATCAAAACTTAATTTTTGATTAGTAATATGCATTGCTAAGAACTTCATTTGGACAACTTTAAAGGCGTTTTTCTTAGTATTTAGATTTTTTAGCACCCTCAGATTCCAGATTTTCAAATAGTTGTATCTCGACCAAATATTGTCCTATATCCTAACAATTCATACATTATTGGAAAGCTTATGTATTGTTTCAGATGATGCATAAATCTCAATTTAAAAAAAATTGACCCTTATGACTGATTTTGTGGTCCAGGGTCAGATTTGTATGTTTTGTATATTGTATATGTTTTATTATTTTTGTTTGTTATTTGTATAATGAGCACCATAAAATGTAGCAGCTTAAAGAATAATACAAATGTAAAAAATTGAAAAATAAAATAGAGTAGAAATGTAAATGAAGCAGTGGTAATGAAGTAAACAAGTAACATTAACAGTAAAATAATGACAAAAACTAAAGCATCAGTGCAAGAAAGTACCAATCAACCAATTTAACTAAATGTAATGAATTAAGGCAAAATAGAAGAAGAAGAAGAAAAGTCAATTTTGGGCTAACTGACATCTATAAAGTGTGTTTCCAAAACTCACATTTAGGTGTTTTTTTATTGCCCTTTATCTATTTGTGTTTGTAGATTTCAATTGCAGTAGATATCTGTAAAGGTCGTTTTCTAAAATTAGTTTTTGATCACTGCTTCAGCAGCACTTACATGCATTAAAATTGACCGTTTAATTCCTCTTTATACTCTGAAGGTTTTTAATGAGGAGTCATTTGCACTGATTTATATAACATTTTATTCCTGAAAACATGGTGAAAATGCTATAAACATAACATTTCCGATAACGTCTAATACAAAACAGTTGATTTTGTTTTCTGAATGTTGACAGTGTTTTCTGATTTATGGGGTGAAACATTTTTTTCAAAAGCTTTATTGTCTATCCCCAATGGGGTAGAAAAATGTGTGATGCAAACTACAAAACAGTTTAGCAATTCTTAATGCAAGTAAGCAACTGAGCAAGTATGAAATGCAAGCTATTAGTTATATTTCACCTGGCAATTAAATAATAAATTGTGCCATAAACCGTAATACTGGTGTTTATATCAGAACAGTTTGTTTTTCGAAGCATTCAAGTGACTTAAGCGTCAGTTAAACTAGATCTCATTCAGCTTGTGCTTTGAGATGTGCGAGTGTTTCTTCACAAATCCTGCAGTGGGTTTCGCTCACGATTGTTTAGGACGTCCATCAGCATCTAAATCATGTTAATTGTAGGGAGGGGTGGGTCTGTATACTGTAATTTAAAAGGAATATGTGCTTTATTTAGAGAGAATGGTGGTTAAGGGGCAAATGTACAGTAATGCGGGACTCTCTCCGCTGATTGGCTGCGTTTGTGCGAAGATCCCGGTCCTTCCCGCTGGTGCCTGTGATGTGGCTGACCGCGCGGGGTAGATGTGGGCCCAGAACCGGCCCTGATGACGGGTTGTGATGTGTTCCCTGACCCAGACCATAACACACAGCTTTTGCCCGCCGGAAGAAAATTACAGCCCTGCAGGAATGTTGCAGTTGTTCTTATTTTTCCATCTTATAAAACGCTGGAAGATGTTTCCGCCGTGCCCGAAAACGAGACGGTTTAAGTGTCTGGGTTAAACTCGCCCTGCAGAAATGCTTAGCGAGTCAGACATGTTAACGCAAAGCCATGTGACGGACGCTCTGGTTGGGTTTGAGAGCCATTCTGGGCAGGATATGATGGGGAGAAAAGTGCAAAGCTCTTCTTTTTTGCCGTCTCTGAGAAGCGAAAGTCACAATTACCACTGAATGTGTTTTAAACAGACAGATAAATAAAGGAGGCAATATTAAAATAATATTGTGCAGATAAATAATAATAATAACAATAATAATAGTGCGCATATAAATAATAATAACTAGTAATTAATTTCTAAATTATTTTTGAATTAATTTAATTTAGAAACAAATGTATAATTTGTTAATCTATTTATAAATAAGTTTATTTATAATCACCATTGAATAAGTTTTAAACAGACAGATAAATAAAGTAGGTAATGTCAAAATAATATTGTGCATATAAATAATAATAATAATAATATAAAAATTCAAATGTAATTACAATTCATACATTTATTTAATAAATTATTTTTAATTAATTGATTTAATTTATAAGCGTATTATTTATTGATATATTTATAAATAAGTTCATTTATTTATAATCGCCACTGAATGCATTTTAAACAGAAAAATAAAGTGCATATTTAAAAGTGCATAAAATCATACTATTAAAATTCAAATTAAATTACCATTCATACACTTATTTTTAAATTCATTTATACATTTATTTTTAATGAATGCTTTCATTATAAATACATGTATAATGTATGAATCTATTTATAAATAAATGTGTTGATTTATAATCAGTACTGAATTAGTTTTAAATTGTCAGATAAAGTAGGTAATAATAAAAAGTGAAAATACTTTAATAATAGCAATAATAATTATAATGAATTGATAAATAATTTATCAATTTAGTTTAAAATTAATTTATGATTTATTTGAATATATAAATGTATAATTTATGCATTCATTTATAAATACATTCATTTATTAATACACTTATAATTTAGAAATTAAATTAAATCCCACTGGTTGACACATACCTTGTGGCAAGGTTTGATTTGACAAAATAAAAAATTTATATAACAATATCATTTTAATGCACAGAGAGGTCATGGTTTGCTAAAAGAAATTCCCAACACAGATTTGTCTGGAGAAAAGTGTCTGCGCCTGCTCAGAATGCAATGTGTCTACTTTTCTCAAGCAGCAAACGTATTGAATAAAATGTGCAATGTGAGATTTGAGGGTGGAACTGAAATAAATGATCTTCATCCTGTAGATGTGCCTGATATTTTTGGCACGGGACACACAGGTAAATAAAACTAACAGAGGCTCAGAAACGCTCTGATCATGAAGGTCAGCAGCAGAGTGTGGTTTGCTATGAAAGACTCTCTCTCTCTCTCTATTGTCAGGTTCTGTAATTAAAATGTTTTAGAGTTATAGACCTGCTCGATATAACAAGAGGTCATTTGCTGACCAGGTTGGGATTAGGTCAGTAAGAATGGTGGAGGGGATAGTTAAGAGCTTTAAAGCTGGTTTCCCCCAGTATTCACTTCTGTCATAAATTCTGCTTTAATTGATGGCTTGTATTTAAGATGTTCCGGCATTAAAAGTTGTCCCAAAAGATTTGGAAATTGAAGAGAACAATAAAGTTATTTTGCTAAAGGGGTTTGAATTTTTGGGATTTCCAAAAGAAAACAGTTGATCATATTTGTGCTAAATCAGTTCACTTTGGACAGTTGAAGGAAAGAATAGATACTAAATGGAGGACTTATCTTTCTGTGCCCAGAGATGTGAATCCCTCCAATTCCTAAAATATGTGGAGATCTACAGTGGAGAATACTTCACAGCGTGTTGGCTGCAAACACCTTTGTTTCTAAATTCAGTGAAATGGTTATACCTGAATGTTCTTTTTGTAAGGCTTCTGACATTGTTTCAATTATTTTGTGAGTGTTCCAGGCTTATTCCACTTTTTGTACTTATGAAATTGGGATTTTCATTTACAAATACCCTTTTTATTTTTGGTTGCCAGTATAAGCTGTCGTGGCGTGAACGGTGTGTGCTTGCATGCCAATTTTTTATTAGGACAAGCCAAGTTAGCAATTCTGAAAACACATCAATGTAAAAATGCTGGTCAGGATGTTGACTTGTTGTCTCTTTTTAAATCATTGGTAGAATTTAGGGTTGCTGTTGAATTTGCATATTATAAACAAACTGATAATGCACCTTTTTTCAAAATGAGGTGGGGTGTGAGAGATGCTTTAGTGACACTGAGTGAGTTTGGAAACATGGTTTTTAATTGGTAAAATTGTTATTTAAAATGCGTTGGTGTTTTTTGTGTATTAGCTCTGCAATGGGTTGAGGATTGGTGTAAATTAAAGGGGTTTTTAAAAAATCAAGTCTCTCAAAAACTACATTTTCATTGCCAAAACTAATTGGATACAATAAATAAAATAATAATAATTCATGTTTTGTTTATTGTTTATTTGAATTCAACTTTCCTTTATTTGGCTGTAATGGTGCATTGGTGAAATAAAGTAAAATAACAGTAAAAGTAGGTACCGGTAATATTCAAAAATGAATAATAATAATAATAATAAAAATATAAATTAAATGTCATTTTTTCTTACTTTAAATAAAATAAACATTTACTGAAATAAAATAAAACATTTCAAAGCAACATTTCTCATTTTCATTTAACATGATGTACTACATTAACTAAAACTAAAATTAAAACTAATAAAAATATATAGACATATTTTATGGCAAAAACACACAACAAAATTACCAAAATGTTAACTAAAATTACAACGAAAACAGAAAATATACAAAGAAAACCTCATTCAAAATATGAATAAAAATATAGTAGTATTTCAGTTGTACTAAAACACTGATACATATAAATGTATTAATTATTTTAGATATATTAATTTACAAATTATTTTTATGAATACATTAAAGTATACGTGAATGTATCATTTAGGAATGTATTTATTTAAAAAGTTTGACATATATTTTACATTTATTTATAAATATAATTTATAAAGTAAATCATGAAACAAAAAAAGTTAGTTTTCACTTTACACTTTTAATGAACGGTTTTCTCTCTTTCTGCCCGTGCAGACGTGAGTGGAAAGCAAGAGGCGCATTTGAAGCTTGTGTCTCCTCAGGCCTTTGACTCCTCAGACAGACACTGAGCGCAGGAGCTCCGGGGGTCTTCAGAGTCTCTCAGCTCCTGATGACAGATAATCATCTGGATCATCTGAGACTCTAACGGGGGTCCAGATAACATCACATCTACAGGATCAAAGCAGGTGAAACACGGCCTGAGGGAATGATAATTACACACACACACACACACACACACACACACACACAGGCATCCTAATGAGGAGATGAAGGTGTTGGAGATTCACATCAGTGATCAGGGATTTTGATGTATACCACTGTGTTGTATGGATGCTACCATCACAAACTTCAAAAAATACCATTGTATTTCTACAATAACATGCAATTTATACATTTTATTATAAAATAGAGTTGTGTAAAATTGTGTCAAGTAAACTTTACGTCTCTATTATAAAATAAAAAGAGCAGATATTTAGCATATATAAGTTATTAAATTAAATGTTATTCTATTTAATTTTTAAATGCAATGAAATGCATTATAATTTGATTATCATTTTAATGCATTTAAATTGTATTAAACATTTATTATATACTCAATCATAGAGAAAATACATATAAATACAATATATTTTTAAATATATAGAAGCTTTAAATAAAGTTTTACAATAAAGTACTAAAATGGAGAATGTGTGTATGTGTTTATGTATAGCATATATATATATAGATATATATATACACTCTAAAAAATGCTGGGTTGTTTCAACGTTTCAATGTTGGGCCAAATATGGACTAACCCAACTGTTGGGTTAAAAAGCTAATTTAAAAATGTAACCAAAATTTAACCCAACAGTTGTGTTAGTCCATATTTGACCCAACATTGAAACGTTGAAACAACCCAGCATTTTTTAGAGTGTATACAGCTTAGCATTTCATGCATTATCAAACCCATGACCTTGCAGCAGTATAAACTATGGAAATGCAGTGTATGTATGTGTGCAATATAAAATAAAAATTTCTTGTAAGACCTGAAAATAACTTAAGCACGATCAACGTACCACGTCAAAAGTGTGAATGGCTCACTGCAATAGCAACACTTTACTTTACTAGTATGTCAAAGCCTCACTATGTTCAGAAAGTATTGCTTGGGCTAAAAAGGCCCAATGAAAGGGTCTCTTTATGGGACCCTTTCATCCAAAATGTTTCACCAACCTCAGAGACTAATCATGTTGGGTTAAAGTTTGGTTACATTTTTAAATGAGCTTTTTAACCCAACAGTTGGGTTAGTCCATATTTGACCCAACATTGGGTTGAAACAACCCAGCATTTTTTAGAGTGTATATGCTCTTTTTTATAATACATTTGTAATAATAGTTTCTTTTACTGTATTTTACAATTGTAAATATAAATATAACATTTTGTTTAACACTTTTTTATTTTGTTATTTCAACCCTCTACGGATTGTCCTTTTGCATTATTGACACACTATTTTCCTGTTTAATACTGTAAAGCTGCTTTGACACAATCTGTATTGTTAAAAGCACTATATTATAAATAAAGGGGACTTGACTTGACTTGAGGACAGTGCCATAACTAACTGTTCAGCTATCCTCTGACAAACCCCAATCTCAACACCTCAGCCTTTTACTGAATACCCCGCTTACCCTCTGTTTACTGACCTGAAACATTACTCTTTCAGCCCCTGTCCACCCTCAGTGTGAGCTATTCTGTTACCTGGCCATTCTGACCCTGAGGTCACCTGAGGGCAGGTGTTGAAGATACTTTAATGGAGTTCTCAGCTGTGTATCACTTAAGTATCAACTTTGTCTCAGGTGTTTCTAATAATATGTCTTGAGAGAGACAGAGCAGCTCAGATTATTTGATGAGAGACGTTTGCGTTCATACACAGGTGCATCTCAAAAAATTAGAATGTCGTGGAAAAGTTCATTTATTTCAGTAATTCAACTCAAATTGTGAAACTCGTGTATTAAATAAATGCAATGCACACAGACTGAAGTAGTTTAAGTCTTTGGTTCTTTTAATTGTGATGATTTTGGCTCACATTTAACAAAAACTCTCAACAAATTAGAATACTTCATAAGACCAATAAAAACTTGTTGACTATTTAGTGGCCTTGTATCAAGTAAGAGTACAGTATAAGAGTTAAAAGCTGTAACTCATCTGCAGCAGGTGAGGCGGTTTTTTTTCTCTCTCTCTTTTCTTTCAGTCTGTATTACTCCATCTGTTTCCTGTACAAGTCCTCTTCCATCTTCTCACCACAAAACTGCCGAGTTAACTGCCTGAGTGATTTGTGTATTCCCACCATAATTGGAGCGTGGCGTCTCATCCCGGACCGTTCTCCGATCGGGTAAAAATAACCCCGCGAGACGGACACCTCTGATGGGCTGGTCTGTGGGCGTCTAACCCCTCACTCCTGACATTATAACAGCCAGAGGATCTCTGTGTAATTACACTCAGAGCGGAGTAATTATCCCAAAGCTGGGTTTGGGTAAAGCCGAGGGGTTTAAGATATTCCTCTGGTTGGAGAAAATTCGAGGTTGAAGTGAAAATAGCAAAATCCAAGCCACATCAGGAAAATCGCCCTAAATAGACCCCCACAAAAAAGAGGGTTTGTAATGAGCCCCCTCCGTCCGCACGTCTATAAATGTGTCTTTTATGAGGGTTAGGGTACTTCGAGAATACGCTGTGTTTATGTTGGTTAGTAGAAAGCATGCAGGTCTTCTTTTGAAGGGAATTCTCTCTTTTCTTAGTGTCATCTTCCTTCTATCAACTGAAAATGTCGTCCCAGACCCCGCGATGAGGACCACTGTGGTTCTCTATGGTAAAACCCATGCAAAAACTGTCCAGTGGCCTGTCAGTTCTCCTAAATCCATCATTTATAAACAGTGTTGGCGAAAGTTACTTTTAAAAGTAATGCATTACAATATTGAGTTACTCCATAAAAACTTAGTTACTTTTTATGGAAAGTAATGTGTTACGCTACTTTTGCGTTACTTTTTAAATCTGGACAGGGCTTTGTTGTTTCCAAACCTTTATTACTTTGTTTCTGTAAGACCTCCACAGTGGAGTTTCACAGACGTTTCTGTATGGACTGTTTTTGTATGTAAAAGAGCTTCAGAAATTCTCTTTATGTCTTCCACAGGAATATGAACAGCATATGGCTACGAAACAACATGAGGGTGAGTAGAAGGAGCCAGTGTTGATTTAGTGTCATTGAAATACAGTACCATTATAGTTTTAAATTTTTTTTCATTTTTCTGTTTTGATTGTAATCTTTATGGTTTTAGAATAGGAAAATTCGACATACATAGAAGAATAAAAAGAATGATGGCATGAGAGAAATAATGAAGCCAAATAATAAAGCCATGAATCAAAATGGATAATTAAGCCAACATCAGTGTTTTAATGCTGTGTTGTATAGCACATTTAGAAAAAAAAAAAACGAAGTAGTAATTTTTATTTAACAATTAAAAATCGTTTTTATTAGAAAACAAAAAAAGGTTTGGAGTCTATAAGATTTTTTAATATGTGACCCTAGACCACAAAAGCAGTCTGGGGCATATTTGTAGCAATATCCATCAATACATTGAATGGGTCAAATTTATTTATTTATTTTTCCATGCCAAAACTCATTAGGATATTAAGTAAAGATCATGTTCCATGAAGATATTTTGTACATTTCCTACCATAAATATATCAAAACTTAATTTTTGATTAGTAATATGCATTGCTAAGAACTTCATTTGCACAACTTTAAAGATTCTTTTCTCAATATATATATATATATATTTTATTTAGCACCCTCAGATTCCAGATTTTCAAATAGTTGTATCTCAGCCAAATATTCCTATCCTATCCTAACAAACCATACATCAATGGAAAGCTTATTTGTTCAGCTTTCAGATGATGTGCAAATATCAATTTCCGAAAATTGACCCTTATGACTGGTTTTGTGGTCCAGGGTCACATATTTGAAAGAAGTCATTTGTATTTATTTGATCATAAATACAGTAAAAATAGTGAAATATTATTTCAATTTAAAATTGATATTCTCTATGTAAATATATTGTAAAATGTAATGTATTTCTGTGATGCGCAGCTGAATTTTCAGCATCATTCCTCCAGTCTTCAGTGTCTATTCACTAATATGCTGCTTTGCTGCTAAAGAAACATTTCTGATTATTATCAATGTTGAAAACAGTTGTGCTGCACAATATTTTTGTGGAAACCATGATGTATTTTATTTTCAGGATTATTTAAAAAATAGAAAGTTCAAAGGAGCAGCATTTATTTTAAATCTTTTGTAACATTATAAATGTCTTTACTGTGACTTTTCAAATATTCCTATCCTATCCTAACAAACCATACATCAATGGAAAGCTTATTTGTTCAGCTTTCAGATGATGTGCAAATATCAATTTCCGAAAATTGACCCTTATGACTGGTTTTGTGGTCCAGGGTCACATATTTGAAAGAAGTCATTTGTATTTATTTGATCATAAATACAGTAAAAATAGTGAAATATTATTTCAATTTAAAATTGATATTCTCTATGTAAATATATTGTAAAATGTAATGTATTTCTGTGATGCGCAACTGTATTTTCAGCATCATTCCTCCAGTCTTCAGTGTCTATTCACTAATATGCTGCTTTGCTGCTAAAGAAACATTTCTGATTATTATCAATGTTGAAAACAGTTGTGCTGCACAATATTTTTGTGGAAACCATGATGTATTTTATTTTCAGGATTATTTAAAAAATAGAAAGTTCAAAGGAGCAGCATTTATTTTAAATCTTTTGTAACATTATAAATGTCTTTACTGTGACTTTTGATTTATTTAATGTGTCCTTGCTGAACAAAAGTAATTTTTTCTTTCAAAAAATCTTACTGAGCCCAAACATTTGAACGGTTGTGTATATTGCCAGTTGCTGTGTATTGTTATTGCATTCAAATTTTCAGCACTGCACTGCACAGCACTGCATTAAAACATTGATAATGGCTTCATTTTCTGGCAGAAGTCCTAAACGATCACTCAACACCTCGTCACGTCTACATTCACATTCACATTCACAGGACGGTCCAACTGTCCCTGATGTCAAACACACGTTCTCTTCTCTCTCCGCACAAACAGCCGGACTATTTCGAGGGCTGGTTAGTTCGCTGTGTCTCCACATGGCCTGTTTGCAATCTCAAAGCCACAGTGGCTTTTTACATGATCACTAATTCACAAACGCGGTCGGGCCAGGAATTCATCTGCTGCGTTACTGTTTTGCTGTTGCCATGCACATGTGCTAAAATATCACTGAGGTTCTCGAAAGAGTCTGCAAGAAAATAAATAAATAAGAAGCTCAGAGAAAATCTGCAGAAAGTAACTATGCAGACGGCTTCCAAGGCCTTTCCCAAACAGGAGGAGGAAAAACCTGAGTGTTTTCGGTAGCGGCGTGCAAAACCGAGAAACGTTTGCGTTGTCCATCACAGTGAATCAGGGCCTTTGACAAGTGACTCGTGAATTGCAGCTGCTGAGATGATCACAGTTTCCACTGGAGGAGGAAAAGCGGCGATTTCCATTACTGTTGCTGCCTTGCTGTATATTGCCTACATAGGCTGCTGACCACTAAGGCAGAATCCTAATGGAAATGCAACCTCAAAAGTGACTGATTTAGAGCTTTCTAGATAGGTAGCGAGCAATCCTGGCCACTTACTAATTCTGGCAGAGCCTGATGTCAATATGTTGCAAAGCTAAAGATGCACTTGTCTATATGTACTTTACAGGGGTGTTATCGTAAACTAAATCAATTAAGAACATATTTGTTGATTGAAATAATGCTTACATTAAATAATAAATTAAAGCTTAAAAGTAGAACTGTTGGTAACTAACTGAAATTAGTTATAGTTATAAGCACTAAAATTACTGAAATAAAAATTTAAACTTAAATAGTAATATTTAAAAAAAAACTAACAAAAAATGAAAACGGAAGATATATAAAAATAACAGATTTATAAATACACACACACACACACACACACACACGTATATAGAGTATATATATATATATATATACTGTATATATATGTGTGTGTGTGTGTGTATATATACAGTGTATATTTATATATATATAAACTATGATAGCATATAAATAATAATAAAATAACATTGGTAGTTTGGGGTTGGTAATTTTAAAAAAAATGTTTCAGAAAGAAGTCTCTTCGGCTCTCCAAGGCTGCATTTATTTGATAAAAATACAGTAAAAACAGTAATATTGTGAAATATTATTACAATTTAAAACAGCTGTTTCTGTGTGAATATCTGTTTAAATGTAATTTATTTCTGTGATGCGCAGCTGTATTTTCAGCATCATTACTCCAGTCTTCAGTGTCACATGATCTTCAGAAATCAGTCTAATATACTGATTTGCTGCTCAAGAAACATTTCTGATTATTATCAATGTTGAAAACTGTTGTGCTCCCGAATATTTTTGTGGAAACCATGATACATTTTTTTTTTGGATTAAAAAAAAAAAGAAGCAAATTCAGAATACTAATAAAAACTATAATAGTATATAAATAATACTAAAATAACACTGGTTTTATTAACACATTAATATTGGGTGACAGTCTGTTTTTAATTAGAGTGGTTTTTTTTTTTTAAAGATATTGCAATGTTGAATAAAAAAATTATAGATTTCTAATCAGCATTCATTGCCATCTTATATGATGTTTTCACTGGAAAAGGCAGTGCTACCTCCTCGCTATTGAGAAATAGTTATACTAATAGTTAATCATAATTTATTTTTATAAAATTGCAATTTTAAACAATTATTGCATTAAAATTTTACAAAATTCACAGCACTGTGATTGTTTTCTGAAACGCTCGTTGCATCAGTAGTGTTTTTATGATGCTTAAGTTGCTGTCTATGTAGACAACATTGATGTTGAAACAGGATGCAACATACTCTTACTGTGCTTTGTATCTTACTGTCTAAAAATACATGACAGGTTGATTTTAGCCACACTGTAACTCGAGCATCGTGATTCTATAGACGCTCAGGCCGGACGTGGTCTGTTCGTGGAGAGGTGAACCTGACCTGAGGCTGCAGGTATTGTGCAGGTCTTTACATGCGATCCATCAGTCTCTCGCTCCGTGTCTGCTGCCTGCCAGGCTGTTGTTTCAGGTCATGTATACCGGTGAGAACCTGTGTTTGACTGAAACTGTCACACACAGCACAGATAAAGCCACACATGTGAGATGTATTTCGGTTTCTGTACATTCAGAGTTTGGCAGCATGACTGAGTGTATTACATAACAACTGTTATGGAGCTGTAGGGTTTTCCACAACACACACACACACACACACACACACACACACACACACACACACACACGCAGGACATGTTGCTGCATGGCTCTGATTCGAAGAATTATTCATGTGTGGTAACTTAGGCAACACTGTATTGTCTCAAAGTAAAAACACTCACCAGAAACATTTTTAGAAATCACAACATATGTAAATACAGCAATATGTAAAAAAAATGTATGTTCTACTTTTCACAAAAAAAAAGAACATTGTATTAGCATTTTGTCTTGTTTTTCAGTATAAATATTACAGATAATATATCTTGTGTATTTTTCATACCCAATTGAAATCATTGCCCCCCCCCCCCCCCTGAAAAAATAATTGTTTTACGCATACATTAAACTTTATGACAATAAAAATATAAATTAATTATAGTTATTTAAGGGAGAACACAAATTTCAGTTTCAGTCAAAATACACATGTATTATCTGAAAAATACATCTTAATAAAAGGAATTTTTCTTCTCAAGTAAATTAATTTTGATATTTATACAGGAGAAAAAAACAACAAAAATACTGATTAAATTTTTTTTCATGTATTCCATTAATAATTATATTTGGTAAGACACCATGATGTATAAATATTAGTGCTGTCAAACGATTAATCTCATCCAAGCTTTTGTTTACATAATATTTGTGTGTGTACTGTGTATATTTATTATATATATATATAAAAGACACGCACATACAGCAAATATTTACATTTACACACACACAATTGTATATATAAATATATTTAATATATAAACGTAACATATTTTTCCTTAATATATACATGCATGTGTGTGTATTTATATATATATATACATAAATATACACAGTACACACATATCATGTAAACAAAAACGTTTATTTTGGATGCGATTAATCATTTGACAGCACTAATAAATATATATACTTGAAAAAAAAATCTGAAATATATAATGAAAAGTAGGAGGTGGGTGTGCTTAATTGTCATGACAACAATGTCATAACATTTAAAACATTTATTTTTGAGTAAGATATGATCTGGACTTGTTCTAACAGGTTTATTGTAGTATATGATGCTAGTAATATAATGATGTTGAATTTGGTGACTATGACGGTGAATTTTCTCGATTAATCCGCTATTATATAAAAGAGGTGTGGTAGACCATGATATTTGAGCTGTTTGCATACGCAATAGAGTATATTTTCTTTTCATTTCAGGTGAGGTTGATGAGTTTAACCGCCGGAAGTCATTTCGTAAGATTTCATCAAAAGCTTGATCTCGTGCAAGAGCTGCTGCATCAGCCGTCCTCCTCCACACGTCATCTTTCTTCACCTCCAGACTTTGAGCTGCTTTAAATGACTTTATCACCACAGCAACTGTGTTTCCAAACACACACACACACACATTCTGGAGGAGGTAAATATGGCTACACTGGGCCAAACGTCTACCTGACATGCGTACTTTCACACACTAACATTACACCTGGTATTTGTCATCGTAAACTTGCGAAATGCCATTTGACCTGTCAAATGATAGTGCTGAGAAAATTCATGGAAAAAGCCACGGTTACTTGAAAGAGATGAATCGTGTGCCAGCTGGACTAAATATTTTGGAAATATTACTATTGCAGCTATCGGTATTAAATATCTACTTATGTCAGGCCAAAACTTAGCTAACAAAAATACATTTAGCTAACATTCGAATTACGTTATGAAAACGTTCCTGATGTTCTCTGAACATTCCAAACGTCCAGTTTTTTTTTGTTTTTAATAAATCTTGGTTTGACAAACATTACAGGAACATTCCATTGCATCATTTTGCAGACATTATGGGAATGTTACATTGAATGTTCTCTGAACGTTCTAAAATGAGTAGTAACATTTAAAAAATGTTAGACGAACTGAAACATTTCAGAAATGATGTATAAATAACATTTTTGTGCTAACATTTTGAGAACATTATTAAAAACATAATAACATTCTATTAACGTTACTGGAAGAACGTTATTTGTTTCTTTACCATGAACTGGAGAACCTTTCCGGAACATTCCCAGCTGTGAAAATACGATGCAATCTGATCATCAAAAATCACTTAACTATAAAATCTACAATGCAAGAAGCCATTAGGCCTAATTAAACTCGAAATAGTTAATTAAACCATTTTAGATAGTGATTGCAATAAAAGCAATTCAACTTTTTTGTTTGTTTGTGTTTAATAAATGTGTCATGTCAGATTTGAGCATCAAGATGGGGAAAACAGGGTTATTTTGTATCATTGAGATACTATTATTGTTGTTATTAATATTTTGAATTAGTAAACTATTTTAAACTGAAAACCGTCAAACTTTTCAAACTTTTTTAAACTTTTCAAACTTTCTGGTCTGGCTTTCTCAAGCCAACTTCAAAGTTTGTCTCGACAAACTTTTTTATCTAGTTGAGATACTATTATAGTTGTTATTAATATTTTGAATTAGTTTTTATTTTTATATTTTCTGTAATTTAATTTTTTAACGTTTTTCATTTTGTTGTTTCTGTCATTTAATTTTAAGTGTCATTATTTATTATTTTTTATTTCCGTTTTACATCGTTAAACTGAATTAAAATAAGAAATGTTGCCTTGACAGTTAGCTGAAATAAGTCTATTTTTTATTTCAGTAAAAGATTTTTTTTTTCAAGTAACAAAAATGTTTTATGGTTTTGGCATTAGTTTTCGTCAACTCTAATAACTCTGGGAGGGAAAGTCGCTCATTTTAAAATCGCATTCTCTCATTGCCGGATTTTTGTAATGATCTGATTTTAGGTTTTGCTCTTCATCTAAACACTCTCATTGCACCTGACAGATTTCCAATAAAGTAATTTACATGTAAGCCATGCAAAATTTGGGTAACGGGTAAAAATCTAGATGTGACGATGATCAAGTTGCTGAAATGTTGCTTGCTAATAAATCAATGCACAACTGTAGGAACCGGTTTGTGCTACCGAGAGGATTTTTCTTTAAAGGTTTGTTGTGATGCAGCCTGTCACATCAGCCTTACCACCTGCAACACGTTAATTTACGGCTTGTTTCAGGCCACTAATTAAAGCTCATCTCGGCGAGTTTTCATTGTTTCCCTGTGGCCTCACGTGAAATCCTCACATGTATTGTAAATTAGAGGGTACGTTCGCTTGCTTGATTGTGTCTTGCACCATTCACACACACACACACTTTTAAGTAAAGATGGCTTTCTTCCGGTGCTCCTTCAGCCTGTTTCTGCACTGACTCATGAACTGCTTATCTTTTGCAATGGCAGCTAAAAGAATTCCTTGCGTTTATCTCCACGAGAGAATAGCTGGCGTTTGATGTCACGCAACCAGGGCTTCCCCCGCTCGAACCGGGTTGCTAGGCGACAGGATTCCATGTTGAAACAAAACACGGGTTCCGTGTGACCCGGTGAAACGCCACGCTGTCTGACCTGCTCAAACCACACTAATCTGCTCCAGTTTCATCATAGGACGAAATTACAGTCAGTAAAACTCATTCACAGGACGCTTTATTGCCCCGTGGGTTTATCATATTCAACCCCACTGCCCTGTTTACCTTTCACGAAATTAAACTGCAAGAGAGTCGTGCAATAGCACTTTTAGACTCAATGCACCTGTTTTGGAAACTAAGCACCATAACAGATGTGAATCTGAGAGCGAGGGGCCCAAAAGTCTGAGACCACGTGAAAATATTTCTCTTTTGCATTTGTAATGCAATACAATGTTTTCAATACAAATTATACTAACAAAAAGTTGGATTTATTTTAATGTATTATGTATTTTTTTTAATATACTGTACATCTTCCCCAAGTTTTGTTTACTTTTACATTTTTAAAACTGTATATTTTAAGCATCAGTTAAACTTGTCTGAGGTTTATGATTTATAAAAGCATTGTTATTTATTATTAATTAGATTTAGGCCTAAAAAAAAAAAAATTTGGTAAGATATACATATTTTTTTTTTCCAAAACAATATTATATAAAAGATATTTATATAACAAAAATAATTATTGAACAAATACATTCACATTTTTCTATTTGCTACAACACAAAACAAAACAAAAAGCATAATTATTAAACATTAAATTGAGCATTTAAAAGAAAACAAAAAAAATGCGTGCTGTCAAACGATTAATCGGGATTAATCGCATTGTTTACATATAATATGTGTCACGATGTGGGTAGATG
Organism: Sinocyclocheilus grahami; assembly: GCF_001515645.1. NCBI lineage: Eukaryota > Metazoa > Chordata > Actinopteri > Cypriniformes > Cyprinidae > Sinocyclocheilus > Sinocyclocheilus grahami. The sequence goes on from NW_015505635.1 coordinate 1,311,838, forward strand.
AGGCGAAGGGGAGTCTTTAATTATCAATCCAAGAGGGTAATACAGAATAACAGAGGAGATATGCACCACAACGTGACTTTAAAGCAAGACAAGGGAACTGAGGAAAGCACAGGGTATATGAACACATGGAACATAATCAGGGAGAACAGAAACAGGTGAGGAGTAATCAATCAAAGGTGAACAGAATAAACGATGATAAACTAAATGAGAACAGGAACGGAACCAAATAGGGGCAAAACAGGAACTAAACAGAAACAAACGTGACAATATGTATGTGTGCTATGCATATTTATTATAAATACACACACATGCATGTATATATTTCAGAAAAATGTCTTGTTGTCTTGTTTCTATATTAAATAAATGTATTTATAATATAAATTGTATGAATATATAGACATGACATCTGACCATCTGTACAGAAAGTAATTTGATTAGTCACAAAAAAATATTTCTGCTTTATTTTGTCCCATGTTTTAAATACAAAAAGTGGTCTCAGACTTTTGGATCTCTGTATATGTCATATGGATATAGAGTCACCATGGTCTCTTTCTTTCTCTTTTCTTTGCAGAAATCCCACATTCTGTGCCAGGAACGGTTCTGGTCAGTGATTGAGTCGTCATTGAGGACGGTTTGGCATTCTTGTGGTTTTGTGTGTGCGTATGCTGTGAGAACCTGCTCTGAGGTATGTGATCGCTCATCGCTATGAATGGAAGCTCTAGAAGTGAAGTGTGTATTACCTGTTTGCTTTCAAAAGCTTTTGTCCTTTCGACTCCCACACAAACCTGATGAACCAGAGGACAAGCGTGTGTTTATCTGTCCAGAACACCAAACAGTAACCATAACAAATGCTTTTTTAAATAAAAGGTGGAAATGATATTTGAAAATCATTGTAAAACATTTATACCAACTGTAAACATCCCTATAGTTTATCAGGATATCAAACACATTCATTAAAATATGCTAAATTTGATTTTAACTTACATTTTATGCGAAATAAAATTCAAACGTTTAAAGTCGGTAAGCTTTTTAAAGTTTTTCTGCTCCCCAAAGCTGCATTTATTTGATCAAAAATACAGTAAAAATAGTGGAATATTATTACAGTTTTAAATAACTGTTTTCTATGTGAATATATAGTAAAATGTAATTTATTTCTATGATGCGCAGCTGAATTTTCAGCATCATTACTCCAGTCTTCAGTGTCACATGATCTTCAGAAATCAGTATAATATGCTGATTTGATGCTCAAGAAACATTTCTGATTATTATCAATGTTGAGAACAGTTGTGCTGCACAACATTTTTGTGGAAACTGAGATACATTTTAATTTTCAGGATTCTTTGATGAATAGAAAGTTCAAAAGAACAGCATTTATTAGATTTTTTTTAAACCTCATTAGATGAAAATTTTAAACTTAGTAACATTAAATGTCTTTACTGTCACTTTTGATCAATTTAATGAATCTTTGCTGAATAAAAGTATTAATTTCAAACTTTTGAACATTATATGTTTAAAGGGGTCATATGATGTTGCTAAAAAGAACATTATTTTGTGTATTTGGTGTAATGAAATGGCTGCAATATAACAAAGAGTGAAAAATGTAAGGGGGTCTGAATACTTTCCGTACCCACTGTGTATATTATATATATGTATTTATGTGTATATATATAAATATTTGGCCATTTTCAAATAGTAATTATGAGATGGATCAGACAAGGTATTTTCTAAACAGGTACTTTATTGATGTCTGACGTGTACAGAGACGTCAATTATTTAAGTGAGATACAGGAACATTTCAAGAGGAATGCAATTATGTCACATTTCAGCTCCACTGCATGCTGTACCATAGTAAACATGGTAACCTTTACATTCTATCACTTGAAGGCAAATGAAATGAGACAAATCGACAAATTGATACAAAAAACAAACAAACATTTTCTATTTCATCTCCCATTTTGAAAATGGCACCACGGTTGACTTTAGATTTCAGTTGTGTGTTGAACAGTTTAAATCGAGTGTAATTTTGCATTTTAGCAGTGTAGTAAACTCATGAGGTACTGTGAACACTGAATTACAACATACTATAAATAAACTCAAATAAAAAAAAAACTAAAGAGTCAGTGTGCAGGAATGACGTCAAAAAAATACTGAATATTAATAAAACAATATCTGAGGACGTCCCTGACATGAAATCCTGAACGAAATGAGGACCTAGAAATACAAACGCTTCAATAAGAGTCGATTCATCTGACATTTTTTGACTTTTGAATTAACGTAACAAACAAACACTGTAATATGCAACACACTATCGCTGTGACCATACGACTGTTGTTGAATTAATCTGATAAATAACCGCAAACGAACGGCTCTCCATTCTAAACATTGTTTACAGTATGAAAACATCTGAAATGTGACATGTATGAACACTTCCTCCGTTGAGATGTGACGTGGTATCATTGGATAAGGACTGCGCGGCGCTTTCATGAAACGTAAAGAAACATGATTCCTGTTTACTGTCAAACACACACACACTGAACACACACACATCTGCAGTATGTGAATTAAAGCTTGTGGAATGGCCAAGAAATGATTCAGTTCAAGTGAATCAGCAAGTATGCATGTATGAATCCTTCAAATCCTCTCAAGGACCTCAGGCTCATATTTCAACACAAAATCAAAAGAAAGAAATGAGAATTTGAAGGGAATGTGATTCGTTATGACAATATAAGAATCTTAATGATAGAAAAGTAAAGATTCATATGATTCTAATAAGTAAAGATTCATATGATTCTTCCAAGTAAAGATTCATATGATTCTTCTAAGTAAATATTCATATGTTTCTTCTAAGTAAATATTCATATGATTCTAATAACAAGTAAATATTAATATTATTCTTCTAAGTAAAGATTCATATGATTCTAATAAGTAAAGATTCATATGATTCTTCCAAGTAAAGATTCATATGATTCTAATAACAAGTAAAGATTCATATGATTCTTCCAAGTAAAGATTTATATGATTCACATGTTCTGGAGAGTTTCGTAAGATTCAATATAGGAAGGTTTGGACAAAATCCAAATAACACTGTGTGAAAGATTCAATTCCAATCCATGAGTCTTAAGATCTGACGTGTATTTGTTTGAAATGATTGGAAGCACTAGTGTGTTGTGAATACTGCAGATGAGTGTGGAGGCTCTACATACAGCAGAAAGAGAGCCAGACAGAGACGCTTCCTTGACCCATGATCCTCTAGGCTAATTCTTCATGTTTACTGAGTCCGCAGCTGATAGTCTGCAAAGAAAGAAGGAAATGAGCGAGGCTTAATTAAATGCACAGAACGACAGGAAACAGGAAAAAATGGAAATACGGGGGGAACGTTAATTGTGACAGCTGAACTTTCTCTCTCCACCCATCAAAACACAATCAAAAACTCCATCAGTCAATAAGATTGAGACATAAGTTCACAAAATTAACATAAATGATGGGTATAAAACAGATGCTGGATGCAGTCGTGATAAAACACGCAGCACTCTTAGAGGAAGACCGCTAACCGGAGTTTACACGGGTGTAGAAAATTTAGCAACAATTTTGCAATATGAGCACTTGGTGCATGGCTTTTAATTTCATGTCATTAGATTAGAGAGCATCAAGACAAAGCGGGTTTAATAGTGTTTCTGATTTAAACAGCAGTAGTAAAAACTGTTCATTTCACTTCTGTGAACCACTTCAAACTGGCCATTTTAATGAAACCACTTTAAAAAAAATGTCAAAAATACAAATACAACATTTCTGTAAACATAGCACAAAAACAAATATTATTTATATAAATGACGATGTCTTTATTATTGTGTTTATTTAGATAAAAAATTAAAACATGCCTTCATAATTTTAACTATTTTAACTTTTTATTTTGTAATTTATTATTTTTAATATTTAATTAGCTACAGACAAAAACCTTTCAGAGCAAATACAAATGATAGAAAGATTTAACTTTTTATTTGTAATTATTGTTATAATTTATCTTTATTATTTACAATGACTGCTGGGTTAAAATTATGGTCCTCGTGATTGGAAAAAATACTTTTATTGCAAATGCAAAAAATTATTAAAGATTGAAATATAGATTGACTGATTGATAGACTGAAGTGAAAAAAATATCTAGAATGTAAAAAAAACACCCCCAAAAAAGTATATATATTTATATATATGATAAAAAATACATTTTCTATAAAAAATATTTATATTAACTTGTTTTATATTTTATATTTTTTATTTGGCAAAATATCTAGATGTAAAAAAAAAACACCAAATGTTTATATATATATATATTAATAATGATTAAAAATACTTTTTATATTATATATATTTATATTAACTTGTTTTATATTTTATATTTTTTATTTGGCAAAATATCTAGATGTAAAAAAAAAACACCAAATGTTTATATATATATATATTAATAATGATTAAAAATACTTTTTATATTATATATATTTATATTAACTTCTATTATATATTTTTTATTTTGCAATTTGTTATCTTTATTATTTAATTAGCTACAATGACTGCTGGGTTAAAAATCATGGTTCTTGGTGATTGTAAAAAATACTTTCTCATCAAATACAGAAAAAGAAAATGGCAACAACAAAATATTATATATAGGTGGAATTGGTGGAGAAATACCTACATAAAAAACTAAAAACAAAAAGGGTTCTTTAATATACAATTTAAAAAATTCAACTCTGACTACTAAAATATATGTGAAACATATTTAGGCTTTGCTCTCGGTTGTAACGTGACACGCAGTGTCAAAGTTCAAGATGCGAATTCAGAGAAAGAAAATCTCCTACAACATCATGTACCACACACTCTAATTTTATCGGGGTTTCACCATCTCGCACACGTCTGTCCAGAACATCCTCTTTTCACAGAACAATTTCACCTCCGCATTTAACTCTAATCTCCCATCATTCTGCACTGCATTGCAGGTATTTGGCAACAATTAAGCAACGCTGTGAAAAAAAATATGACAAAAATAGAGAAAGAGAGAAGAGAGGATGAGAGAGTGTTTTACCTCCGTTCTGGGTGATGTATCGCACCCACGGCAGGGCCTGATAGCCGCTCTTCTCGATGATCTTCAGGTAACGCACCTGTCAAAACACACACCGTCACTGTCATACATGCAATGCATTGTGGGTGAATGAATTTAGCCAAACCTGCGAAAGGCCTACAACACAATGGAAATAAATAACAACCCATTCAAAGAATGCAAAGCAATATTTTGTTTAGCCTTTGAGTAAATTATACTTTTCCAATGCACAATGCATATTTACAGTGCAAAGATGGCTAAAAAGATAAAGAAAGAACAAAAATTATTGCATTTTTGTATGCAACAAAAAAAAAAAGGCTTTAAACAAACCCAAACAAGAATGTTTGAGGAATATCAAGCAATGGCAAAAGCATCCCAGGCTTGTGATATCTACACATCATTTAGGGTTAGCTTCATGTCAGGTCCACATGGGCATCTGAGGGTAAATCTGAGCGCACGGGCAGAGCAGCCTGGGAAAGTGGCAGAGTTTGACAACGCGGGCGGAAGCGCATGAAGAAGTGAGATTGGGGAAATGGCACCTTTCAGTGCCGAACGCTATTGAGTCACTCGTTGTGTTCATACGGGTCTTGCATCACTACACAAGCTTTTGCACAACTGCTCCAAACATGCTGAAAGAGCACAATCACGTTTTGTAAGAGGCCACAGATAAACCGGATACTCAGAATTAGAGGCGAAAAGTGTTGTTTTTGCCCATGTTACAATACGGTTTCGCCAGGTCAGAGTTTTATGTTGGTTTCTAATCGGCTCAGTTCCCCCTGTGTTTTAGTGTATTTTGCTTCTATATTAAACAACACGACTGTTGGGTAGAAATGATGGTTTCTGTAATTGGGGAAAAAAATCATTTCAGAGCAAATACATAATCAAGATCAAAAGATTATAATACAAATTGTAATAAATTATTTTTTAATTACTAAAATAACTGTCGATAATTGTGGTTTTCTGTGATTGGGAAAAAATATATAACTAATCAAGATTATAAAATAGATTTTTAAATACATTATTTTAAT
>NW_015505635.1:1318207-1318537 GCF_001515645.1 Sinocyclocheilus grahami
TTTTATAAATATTATTACTAAAACACAGCGCGGGGGGGGGGGGGGGGGGGGGTGGTTCCTGTGATTAGAAACAATTATTTCAGAGCAAATGCATAATCAAGATTATAATGCATTTTAATTGATTTTTTTATAACTAAAATATTACCAAATATATGTAAATATATTCATAAATACACACGTATATAATAATACTTATCCAAAAAATGTGTGTAATTATAATTGTTGTTATTGATAACTTAGTGCTAAACATATACATATATACACACACACACACACACACACACACACACACACATAATTGGTATAAAAAATATATAAATAGTATAATAT
>NW_015505635.1:1319820-1372308 GCF_001515645.1 Sinocyclocheilus grahami
CAATTATTTCAGAGCAAATGCATAATCAAGATTATAATGCATTTTAATTGATTTTTTTATAACTAAAATATTACCAAATATATGTAAATATATTCATAAATACACACGTATATAATAATACTTATCCAAAAAATGTGTGTAATTATAATTGTGGTTATTGATAACTTAGTGCTAAACATATACATATACACACACACACACACACACACACACACACACATAATTGGTATAAAAAATATATAAATAGTATAACATATAATCAGCTACAATAATAATATTATACCTTGCAATTGATTATTATAATACAAAAATATTAATAAAGAATAATAACAATTATATACCATAATTTATTAAATTAAACTTATTATAATCATTTTAATGTACCTTTTAAAATATACCAAAAAACTAGTACAAGAACTCCAAATCTGGCTCAATCACCGAGTTATGTACTATCTGTTTGACCGAACAATAAAAGCATGGGTGGAAGGGGCGGTAGGAGTGTTTGGTTTTTTTTTGGAAACTCTTTATTTTTGCAATTCTATTTGATGTCTCTAGTCACCTTTAAACATCTCCCGAGAGCAGGGTGGACATTTAAGACGTGAGTAATTACAGTCCTCCTGTCCAGCAGCTCTGTGTTTGTTGATTTTGCCGAGTGTTTGTTCTAATCGTGGACTCTATTCTCTCAGAAAACCTCCCTGTCTAAATGCACAAAAATAGCGGACGTAAGACGCAAAATAGGCTTACACAGAACGAGAGATGTATTCTAGGTATCAATACAGATTTAAAAAGCACGAGGACAGCCCTGTGCACGCACGTTTCGGGAGGCATTTTGGGAATCCTGGCGTCCGTGGGCCGGTAATGTGCCACTCTTGGGTGCAGCTCACACAAACTTACCAGGCCACCATCGGCGTCCACGATGAGACGGCCAGACTGTAAAGGTCTAAATGCTGCCGTGCGCCGCTCGTTTTGTGTAAATGTAGCGACTCTGTCTTGTCAGGTTGCGTTTATGTCATGCTCTGGTCAGCCCTTGGTGAACTCCAGTGTATATTTGCAGCTGGATGGAGTCCAGCGTAGGCAGTGCGGAGATGTGCGTGGTCACCGGTCTCTCATTAGCATGCGGCGTGAGCTCACGGTCAGACAGGCAGGCAGACGCGCACAAACATACACGGCCGCTGACTCAGCTCTTTACATGCATCATGCCTTCACTATGTAAACAAGCAAACAAAATATACAGCAGGGATTTTCCTGAAGGACAGTGTTTCAGGGTTTTTAGAATGATAATGAGATGGAAAAACATACATCATGACGAATATTTAAATTCAAATATAATAACGAGAAAAAAACACTCCAGAATAAAGTAATGATGGCACATTGCTGTTTAAAAGTTTGAAGTCAGTAAGACTTTTTTTTTTTAAAGAAATTAATAATTTTATTGAGCAAGGATGCATTAAAGGGTTAGTTCACCCAAAAATGAAAATTAGCCCATAGATTACTCACCCTCAAGTCATCCTAGGTGTATATGACTGGATTCGTCTGAAAGAAGAAAGTCAGAGTTATATTAAAAATGGTCTTTGATCTTTCAAGCCGTTTAATGCCACTCAGCGGGTGTTGCATGCATCAGTCCAAAAGAAGTTAAATAAAAAGTGCCCATCCATAAAAAAAAAAAAGTGTCTCACACAGCTCCGGGGGGTGAACAAAGGCCTTCTGTAGTGAATTGATGCGTTTTTGTAAGAAAAATATCCATATTCAAAACGTAATAATCACTTTAATGTAGCTTGCGCCAACATTTGTACACTGGAAGTAGCTCCAGGCGGATGACGTATGGAGGTCGGCATTGCGCATGCGCTGCTCAGAAGTGACGCACACGGAAGCGCAGCGGAGAGATCAAAACAAAACAAATGCTGTTTTGAACTTTGTATTCATTAAATATTGAATATGACGCATCACAACACCACGGAGACCCGAGAAAAAGCAGGTATTAAAGTCCAAAACCTGACTTGAAATAACCTAACAAATCAATCGGGGCTAAAACGGGTCCATAAATGATAAAATTGCACACTTATTTTTGAGCAGCCCTTAAATGTCGATTATGGATCAAATTGATCCACCGTGGCAAACAGCGAATTTATTGGTGCTGTGTAATGCATTTGAGACGTTGTGTTTTCCTCAGTGCATAACTGACCTTTCACAAGTATATTTTTCTTCTGTAACTGTTAGAAAGTCATGCAAACATATCTATTTTGCTGTCAGGAGTGGGCGAGGCTTACGTGAGTGAACGAGCGCTACTGCTGGTGTGTTTGGGATCATTGTCCTGCTGCATAACCCAAGTGCGCTTGAACTTGAGGTCACAAACTGACGGTCTGACATTCTCCTTCAGGATTTTCTGATAGATTGCAGAATTCATGTTTCCATCAATTATGGCAAGTCGTCCAGGTCCTGAAGCTGCAAAACAGCCCCAGACCATCACACTACCACCACCATATTTTACTGTTGGTATGATGTTCTTTTTCTGAAATGCAGTGTTACTTTTACGCCAGACGTAATGGGACAGTCCACAGAGTATTTTCCCAAAAGTCTTGGGGATCATCAAGATGTTTTCTGGCAAAACTGAGACGAGCCTTTATGTTCTTTTTGCTCAGCAGTGGTTTTCATCTTGGAACTCTGCCATGCAGACCATTTTTGCCCAGTCTCTTTCTTATCGTTTCATTCGCGCTTTAATATGGAATGATACAGGCTACAGCACACGCCACTGTGTTTGTGCGTGCAATTGAAAAGCATGTTACATCTTCATATATATGTATATATGTACATATATAAGACAAAAAGACAAAGGACATAAAAAGAAAAATCACTGGAAAAACTTTATATTTTTCAAATGTTCTTAGCTTCAAGGAGTCAGATTTAACACTGAACGAAGTGACGGCCCGATACAAAACTGTGTAGGAAAAAAAGGTTTTAAAAAAATAAACATTAAAACGTATTGCTATTTATTATTAAAGAAATTACTTTGCACCACTGGAAGCTGAAGTGTGGTCCTATTTCTACAGGATGTATCAAAAATCTGACAAAAATAATGACAAAAAAGGCCTAAAATAATATAAAATAAACAAACTAACAAAAATAAATAAAAAAACCAATGGTAACATGGATCTGAGAGTCATATCCGAAATCTGTAGTTCAAAAATGACTAATTTTATCTTAGGCCTATACGGCACACAGTTATTTGTAATGACCTTGAGAAATGTTGCGAGCCGGACGTGTGTCATGTTAGGCCACAGCTCTGCCATGTGAAGAGCTCAAAGCTACAGACAAGAGAGTTAAAGATTGTTTTGTGAGTTTCATTCGCGCTTTAATATGGAATGATACAGGCTACAGCACACGCCACTGTGTTTGTGCGTGCAATTGAAAAGCATGTTACATATTCATATATATGTATATATGTACATATATAAGACAAAAAGACAAAGGACATAAAAAGAAAAATCACTGGAAAAAATTTATATTTTTCAAATGTTCTTTGCTTCAAGGAGTCAGATTTAACACTGAACGAAGTGACGGCCCGATACAAAACTGTGTAGGAAAAAAAGGTTTAAAAAAAATAAACATTAAAACGTATTGCTATTTATTATTAAAGAAATTACTTTGCACCACTGGAAGCTGAAGTGTGGTCCTATTTCTACAGGATGTATCAAAAATCTTACAAAAATAATGACAAAAAAGGCCTAAAATAATATAAAATAAACAAACTAACAAAAATAAATAAAAAAAACAATGGTAACATGGATCTGAGAGTCATATCCGAAATCTGTAGTTCAAAAATGACTAATTTTATCTTAGGCCTATACGGCACACAGTTATTTGTAATGACCTTGAGAAATGTTGCGAGCCGGACGTGTGTCATGTTAGGCCACAGCTCTGCCATGTGAAGAGCTCAAAGCTACAGACAAGAGAGTTAAAGATTGTTTTGTGTTTTAAAAAACCTTTGTGAAAATTACACGTCTACAAAGTCTGTGCCCTCGGCGCATGACGGTAATAGACCCACTCGCTGGAGAAACGCTCATTTACTGCAGAACTGGCAACGAGATGCTGCATGTTACACCTAATGACAGTGCGGGAAACACAACAATTATTGACAAAAGGCAACTTTAATTGGAGAAGTCGAGCAATTAGAGGATCAGAAAAATGCCAACCTTCATGCTTTCGCATGAGTTTCAAGCAAATATAGTTTGAAATTAAGATTTTTGGTTGCAGTCTCTTCTGCTCACCAAGGCTGCATTTATTTGATCAAAAATATAGTAAAAACAGATAAATATTATTACAAATTAAAATAGCGGTTTTCTATGTGAATATATGTTAAAATGTAATTTATCTCGGTGATTTTCAGCATCATTACTCCAGTCACATGATCCTTCAGAAATCATTCTATTATGCTGATTTGCTCAATTATCATTAATGGTTCTAATTATTATCCATTTTGAAAACTTTTGTTTAATATTTTTGTGGAAACCACAATGAATAGAAACTTTGTTGAACAGAAAGTTCAAAAGAACAGCATTTATTTGAAATAGAAACCTTTTGTAACATTATAAATGTCTTTACTGCACTTTTGATCAAATAAACACCTCCTTACTGAATAAAAGTATTAAAGGGTTCGTTCACCCAAAAATGAAAATTAGCCCATGATTTTCTCACCCTCAAGGCATCCTAGGTGTAAATGACTTTCTTCTTTCAGATGAATCCAGTCGAAGTTATATTAAAAAATGTCTTTGATCTTCCAAGCTTTAGAATGGCACTTAGCGGGTGTTACAGTTCATCAGTCCAAAAGAAGTTAAATTAAGCGCATACATCCATAGTAAAACGTGCCTCACATGGCTCCGGAGGGTGAATGAAGGCCTTCTGTAGCGAATCCATGCGTTGTTGTAATAAAAATATACATATTTAAAAACTTATAAACACTTTTCTATTACTTCCAGTAACTGTCGAACGCGGAAGCAGCGAGGAGAGAACGAAACAAAACACCGGTCACGAATTAGAAGTACAAAACAAGGATTTGTAAAGAAAAATGTTGGAGGATTTCGATATAAGCCAAGAAAAGACTGGTTTTCCTTTGCTAAAGTAAGGAAACTTTGCTTCCTTTGCTCCTGTAAACAAACGTTGGTTTTCACGAGACTAGCATATACTCACCGGCGCATGATGCGCTAAGCATACGTCCTACGTCATCCGCCCGGAATGGCTTCCACGTACGACAGTTACAGGAAGTGATAGAAAAGTGTTTATAAGTTTTTAAATATGTATATTTTTATTACAACGCATGGATTCGCTACAGAAGGCCTTCAAAGCAACTTACAATACATTACACCTACTGAATACACCGACTAGCTTGTAGTATCTTTGGAATAAAGAGCTTTTAGAATGTTAAAGACCTATGGGGGGAAAAATTAACACCACTACCCTCCCCCACAAAACCAGGATATGGTAGTGATCTCACAGTTCTGACAGTGTGTGCACACATCTATGTGTAACCATTCAATCACATTAGAACAGAGTGGACAGTGAAATCCTGTAAATACAGAGTGATAAGAAAGAAAAAAAAATCAAACCTGCTTTAAAACCCAGCAACACAATTGTAGCTGTATGACTTTACAACAGCAACACTGCTTTAACAAAAAAGCAAAACAGCAAGACTTATTTGACATCAAAACAAACATTTTTAATGCTGTCTAATCGCTCTCGCTGTACTTTGATGTCACACACAGAACAGTCTGTGCAGTGCTGCTTCAGTCAAACACCTTTTGTGTTTTATTAGGAGATGCACAACAGTTCTTCTGTGGCTTTATAGGTAATATTTTCACTTACACAATTTAGCAAAGTCAGACAATATTGTGTCTAATATATACCACAATATTAATTTTTTATTATTGAATTGTTACATTTGGAACTAGTCAGTGTTCAAAAAATGCTGGGAAATCACTTCAAGTAGCAAAAAAAAGACAGTTTTTAGAGAAGAAAGAAATCACCCACTGACTTTCAAAGCTGCTTACGACTTTCTACTTCGAGGACCTTCATAGAAATTTAGTGGAGTGAAAAGTACAATATTTGTCTTTCAAATGTAGTGAAGTTAAAGTCATAATTTCCCAGAAAAAATAAACTCAAGTAAAGTACAGATACTCAAAAAGTGTACTTGAGTACAATACTCAAGTAAATGTACTTAGTTACTGTCCGCCTCTGCGTTTTACTGTGGATGTATGCGCTTAATTTCACTTCTTTAGGACTGATGAACTGTAACACCCGTTGAGTGCGATTCTAAAGCTTGGAAGATCAAAGACATTTTTTAATATATATAACTCTGACTGGATTCATCAGAGAAAGAAAGTCAAATACACCTAGGATGCCTTGAGGGTGAGTAAATCATGGGCTAATTTTAATTTTTGGGTGAAATAACCATTTTAATTAATAATAAATAAATAAAAATTCTTACTGAGCCCATTCTTTATCCAGCAAAAACAGTTTCAAATGTTCAACATTGCTAATAATCAGAAATGTTTCTTGAGCAGCAAATCAGATGCACTGTTCTCACCTGCTGGTAGGGCTGCATGTTTTGGGGAAAACAAATTGTGATTTTTCTAATAGAAACTAAAATGTGAAAAAGGTTTGCTTTGCTTGTTTGTTTGTATGGTTGCACAATTTGCCATTTTTTTGTCTATATAACAATATTGCTATAAAATAATAATAGAAAATATTTAGTGCTGTCAAACGATTAATCGTATCCAAAATAAAAGTTTTTGTTTTGGGTGAAATAACCATTTTAATTAATAATAAATAAATAAAAATTCTTACTGAGCCCATTCTTTATCCAGCAAAAACAGTTTCAAATGTTCAACATTGCTAATAATCAGAAATGTTTCTTGAGCAGCAAATCAGCATATTAGAATGATTTCTGAAGAATCATGTGACACTGAAGACTGGATTAATGATGCTGAAAATTCAGCTTTGTTCACAAAACTAAATTACATTTTACATAGAAAACTGTTCTTTTAAATTGTAATAATATTTCATAATTTTACAGTTTCTACTGCATTTTTAAATAAATGCAGCATTGATGAGCAGAAGATACCTTTCAAAAACATTAAAAAAAACCTTAATTATCCCAAACTTTTGACCAGTAGTATAAATATAGCCATGCTGGGAAAACTATTCGGGTTTTCATATAAAACCCATGCATGCTTAAAAATTGCACGCACGTGTCTATTTGTGACTAGCAGAGGCCAGTGGTAATAGTCCAAAGGGCCACGCTCAATCCGTCCAGTGCATCGAGACAGACTGCAGATCTCTAGATGCGGTCGCCAGTCTTAGACAAACGGCCCGAGGCTTGACGTGCAACCAAACCGCAGCCTGGTTCTGCGTGCGTGGGACTGTCGCACAATCAGCTGGCGGCGCTAATCGCAGGGGACTTGCCGCCTGGCGCTCAGGGCACGCAGATGCGCTGACCGCAGCCGGCAGAGCTTATCAAAGCCTGCCTGAGGTTTCCATGCAGGTCAGCACCCAGAACGCCTCTCTCACGGGAACCCAGTCGAGCTGAGTTTGTGATGCACCTCTAATTGAAGCGATCGGATGATAGTCTTGATTTATGGAAGAACTAACATGCATTTTACATCCCCAAAGAGTTCTTTTGACGTTCGGGGATCAAAACCCCCACAGGACAGCTGGGAAGCAGTTGAAAAGCGGCAGCGCTGAATGAAAACGACAAAAAATTAGAGAGAGGAAATTTCATAGAAGTTCAGCACTTAATTCGATCTGACACTCGATTGACTTTCCCCTCATCATTTTTGCCCAAACATCCTCACTCTCGGGGGAAATTGAGTTTCGGACGGTTATATGTCGTTGATATCCGCGTGGGTTGATGAAACTTACCATCATATGGAGGAAATCTTTTGTTTAAAACATAAAATTAGAGGTAATTTTATTGGAGAAGCGGTTTATGAATATCGTACCCAAGGTCGTCCCGAGTTCAGCTCGAAAACTGCTGTTTCACCTTCAACCTCTCTATAATTTGCCTGATTGATTTTATTGTCGATTGTTCATCTGGTTTGTGGGTTACAGACAAAAACAGCTGAATGTCAAACTATGTCAACATGAAATGACTGGCTTCTTATGCTCCTCGACTGAATTAAAGCGTCTGCTAAATGCATAAATATAAATGTGACACTGTAAAAAAAAAAGAGCTATTAGACAACATATTAAATGAATAAATCCTCACGCAGATCATAAGCATTAATAATGTTTTTTAGCTTTATAACTTTGCAGTACAGGCTTCCATTGTAAATGCTTTTAATCATTTTACCAAACTTTTACCTAAATTATTATCAATGTTTTTAACCGGGTACATAACTTTCTCTGATCTAAGAGTACAAACAAGGCTGTTCGTTTTGTTTGTTTTAACATTGGCAGTGTCTCTGGTGAAAACCTCTTTCATCTGTGGGAACTGGAGGAGGAATTCCTCCTTTCAAGTCAACTAAAAAGACAGCATCACTTCACATGCTCTCAGAACGACACCTGCCTTCTAGTTCACTCAATGGCCGTCAGTCAGCGCTCATCACTGACCCGTAAGAGCCACACAAAAACCACACACGCCTAATACCATTATATAAGAGATGATGAAGCGTCTGCAAAGAAAAAGTGCAAAGTTCATTCTCCAAGAGTAACCTCTAACCTATAAGACATGAGTGATTTCTCAGTGCATATGTCTTGTAAACGAAAGGTGTGCAGGAACTTCAGCGATCAGATGCACTGTTCTCACCTGCTGGTAGGGCTGCATGTTTTGGGGAAAACAAATTGTGATTTTTCTAATAGAAACTAAAATGTGAAAAAGGTTTGCTTTGCTTGTTTGTTTGTATGGTTGCACAATTTGCCATTTTTTTGTCTATATAACAATATTGCTATAAAATAATAATAGAAAATATTTAGTGCTGTCAAACGATTAATCGTATCCAAAATAAAAGTTTTTGTTTACATAATATATTTATTTGTACTGTGTTTATTTATTATGCATATATAAATACACACACACATTCAGTATATATTTTGAAAATATTTACATGTATATATATTTATATTATTATATTTTATATTATATATAAATATATTTAAAATATAAACATATTTTTTCTTAAATATATACATGTTTGTATTTATATATACATAATATACACAGTATACAGGAATATATTATGTAAACAAAAACTTTTATTTTGGATGCGCTTAATTGTTTGACAGCACTAAAAATAATACACAGTGCTGCACTAATAATAATCTCTTGTTTTATAACTAAATAAAAAAATGACAAACTAAAATACATTATAATACACATTGTTGCACAAATAATAATTATTACTATTATTATTTGTTACCATTACTAAATAAAAACATAAAAATGACTAAAATATAATATTATAATACATATTGTAGCACTAAAAATGATAATAATATTATTATTCTTATCATTATTAAATAAAAATTACTCTTGTGATATAAAACTGAAAATGTTAAGAATTGTATTAAGAAAATATAACAGCAATAATTTTATTTTTATTACGTTACTGTAAAATCGCAAGACTAATATTTATGGCTTCCCATTAACGCATAAAACTTTTATTTTTAATCATATCGGGACCTTAAAGCTGCTCTTTTATTTATAAGTGCTTCTCATTACAAGTTTGGAAAGATTTTTGGTGCATGGTGCGTTTTCCATTGCACATTATAAGCAACACAAATGAATACAGATGCTAAAAAAAAGTTCAAGCGGAGAAGCATTTACTGTGATGAAAACATGAGCTGTTTGCATGAACATAAACACAAGATGCTGTGCTTCACTCTGAAACACACAGCGCATATATTTATTAAATTAAATCACAGCCTTTGTGATTTGCTAAGGGTAATAAGCCGTATTGCAATTTTGGTTTTATTTCGATTAGTCATGCAGCCATACCTGCTGGATGATTAAACAGATGAAAACACAACCTGAAGGAGGGACTCGAGTCATCTTTAGAATAGAAAAGATCACAGAGGCTAACAGGACTCATATGATTATTCTCATTGCTTTCTGTAAAACAGAAACTGAATGCATTCAAATTGAATGAACTCTGCATGAAGCAAATACATTTCTGAACATTTAAAATAGCCTATTCATGTTAACACAAAAAACATGAATCCACTGACAGCTCGATCCAAAGCTGCAGTGCACAACATCTGCGCGAGAATCATTCCCAGATCAACAAACAGCAGTTGTTCTGTTGAAAGTTTCCACAAACACGTCCCACAGCTCGACTGCAGTCCTGTCCAGTTCATTTCTGCTCTGCCCACCTTTATAAACTGCTGAGGCCTGAGAAACACACACACACAAACACACACTCGACTGACCATAACAAATAAACACACCGTCTGCTAAATCACAAGAATCAGCAGCAGCAGCAGGAGCTGCGGTTCTGTTCTGTCTGTCCTGGCTTTGACTGGCCGCCAGCGTCTGGATCGGGCCACTGTCACGGCCACAACACACACACACACACACACACACTGCATGCAACTTTAACTGTTTCTAATGCAACAAGATTAAAACCCGAGACACATGATAAATATTCTACAAAATGTTTTTCATGTTTATGAGAACTTAAAGGGAGTCTGTCATCCTTTATTCACTCCCATGTTATTTTTCTGTGGAACACAAAATAAGATATTTTGAAGAAAGTGTCCTTACAATGAAATAAGAACAATAATGGACTCCACTGATTTTCACTGTACGGACAATTTTTTTTTTCAAAATATCTTCTTTTGTGATTGCTGAAGAATGAAATCATACAGGTTTGGAATGATATGAAAGTGAGTAAATGACAGAATTATTATTTTTGAGTGAAGAGTTTTGGATTTTATGACTTTTAAAGTAGAACTTCAGCAGGTTTATTGAACACTCTGCTTTCATCAACCAATAGAACTTAAGTTATTTTAGTATTATTAATATGCTATTATATTCTTTAATATATTCTTTATTTTTATTTTTTCAATTTTCATTTTAATAATAGTTTCTAATATTTTATTACGTTTTTGTAAATATTTATATTTAGCTTTAATTCATTTTTATTCAATTTTAATTGTATTTTACTTCACTTGGCTGCCAATACACCATTTCTCATTTAAAATTTTAATCTAATATTTAACTTTATGAAGTGAGTTTGGAGTAAAAATATGTTATTAAATGTGGTATTTTCACATGGTTTCAGATGGAGCAGCATTTACTTCCCAGAGCCGTAGTTCACTGAGAAGCTATGCAAACAGCTGTCATTATCGCAAACGATTTCAGAATCGCACAATAAAATCGTCTGCAATTTTTCATTTTTCATAACTTGTCAGTGAACTATGGCTCCGTGTAGTAAATGCTGCTCCATCTGAAAGCACGTGATGATGATTTCCTGCTGATTACAGAACCGGCATTACTATCAAAATGCGCATGACAATCGCATTCGATTAATCGTGCAGCCCTAACTAAAACTCAAACTTAAATTTAGGGGGAAAATATTACCTAAATGGTAATATTAAAAAAAGAATAAAAATTACAACAGCACATCAAATTACTAAAATGTAGATAAATTAAAACTAAACTGAAAATATAAAAATAAAAGCTGATTCAAAATATGAATAAAAACTTTAATAGTAGATACATAATACTAAGAAAACACAGTGGTCTACGCTATCACATTTCTAAATTAGGGGTGTGCGATATTGACAAAAAAATGATACCTCGATATTTTATCGATAACTATAATTAGACGATATTTTGCTGAGTGTGTTATTGTGCTGGTATCTTAAGGACTGCCGAAGACAGCTGACTCCTAATGTTTTTAATATTCTTCATATTCTGTGTGGTGGTCAGTTCATACTGATAGAAATGAATCTTTTCCAATAAGTTTAAACTGATTTTTGCACTTTATGGGCATTTTTACCTTTATAAAGCCATTTTTTCTAAAAGTGTCCATTATCTTTTGAGTCAAATTCGTACATTTAATCAGGGAATTAGAATAATAAGACATTTGGGCTGTTACCAAGCAAATGAAATCAACACAGAAGCTGCATCTGAAGTGGCATTTAGATGCATTTACACACGTGTATTTTGTTTAATGCAAGACATGAATGCATTTAACCTGCAATTACAAATGCATAAATAATGTTTTGATATATTAAACATAAAATGTTGAATACTGATATTTGAAATTATTTTTAAAAAGCGCCGAAATTAAAACCATTGTGATTGAACCGAATCATTTAAACGGTTGATTCATTCAAGAACGAAACACCGTCATGTTGCTCAGAGACACAAAACAGCGCTGGGGCTGTATTCGAGATGATTTTTGTTGGCGAAATAGAGCAAAAACAAGCAATATGGTGTCTAAAACGTAAGTCTCTTAATTAACTTATTGTTTATTGAATTCAATGTCACATTTGTAATCAGGGTATTTTCTGGAGAAAAACGGCACTCTTCGTGTGAAATTTAATAACTATATGAAGTGGTATAAATATATACATTTTCTGCCATCATGTCTTGAATTTGTGATCATTCTAAATGCATTTTAATAGCCTGAATCATGCAGTGAAAGAAAACACACTAAATGCGCACACGCACTAGTCTAGACTTCACGTAATGTACGCGTGTGCTCTATAGGGATGTTTTGAATGTTTTTTGCTAAATACTCGATAATGTCAAATCGCACATTGTTAAAACAACAATTACGATATTCTAAAGTCTAAATCACTCTCAAATAAAAAAAATAGGATTGCAAGCCATAAAGTAATACTTTGTAATAAAAGTGTGAATGTAACACTTAGTTACCTGTATTCCAGAGGTGGTGAAATAGGGAATCTCAAACTTCACACTGATTGGTGGTTTTCCCTCCTTGTCCTCTGCCTCAACGCTGGGCAGCCCGAAATGAGCCCTCATCAGGTACTCCTTACCTCCCTGAAACACACACACACACACTCATAAGCTTCTGCTAATATCACTCTTTAGGCTAATAGATTTATTATTATGAATGTACAGTATCACAACAGCACTGTGCTTGTTTCTCACAGGGAAAGATTTGATGGACCAAACAATCTCGCTGTTCTCCGGCACCCACTTCACGCTGCCCACCGTGGTCTTAAACTTGGGCGTGTCTGCGTCGGTCGGGACTGGAATATGAATCTCCACATTGTTGGCGGTGGAGCGTCGCTTAAACTGAGACTTGGCCTACGGTAAAACAGACGAGACATTATTTAGGTGCTCTGTGCACAAACACACCATAAAATCACTCTGAAGTTCACACGGATGCAGGTGTTCTCACTTTGATCATGTACTCGATTCTGCTGTGTGAATGCTTCTCAATCACAGACTCGATCCAGATCAGAGGCTTCACCTGTTCACACAGAAAACCAAACAACACAATCAAACGCCGAGTATAAACTGAACAGTGTTATTACAGCATTACTTTTATACTATTATAGTTATTAATCTTTTGAATTAACATTTTATAATGTAATATTTATTTTCAGATTTTGTTTATATTTTTTGTTTATTGATTTTAATAATTTTATGTAGTTTTAGCTTTTTTATTAGTTTTTTTTATATATGATTATGATTATTTTACTTACAATTATTTTAATAAAAATATATAAATTCTATAATTTTTTTAATTTTAATCTTTAAATTTGATATTTATTTTAAAATAAATAACCATTATTAATTTACAATATTATTATTTAGGTTTAATTTACAACTTTAGTTGTAATTTATTATTTCCTTTTCATTTATTTATTATTTCTTTTTTTTAAATTTATTAATTTACTGAAGTTTTTTAATCTTACGTAAATATTACATACGTTTATTTTATTTCAGTATTATATTTACATTTCACTTTGTATTTCTATATTATATTATATTTGTACACATTATATTATCATTTATATTTATATTATAATTAAGTATAAGGGTATATTTATATTTGTTATTTTTAAATAGAAGTATGAATGAGTTTAGACACTCACGTGTGTGTTGAGGCGGTAGGACATCAGCTCAAACTCTCCGTCCGGCGGGATGAAGGAGATTGTTCGATCGTTCTCAAATCGAGACAGACGCACACACTGATGAAACTTCACATCCTCCAGCTCCACTGACTTACTCTTACCACCTGAAGAAGAGAGATATGATTCAACAAATGACTAAAACACACATCCAGATGAGCTCAAAGCAAGCACACATGAAATAAAAGCCATAAAACTCCAGATCTGATGTCACAGGGGTCTTTTAGCATCCATATGGAGACAGACAATTGAGGAAATAGACTCACGGCCGGTGTTCTCAAACAGAACCTTGTCATTCAGACCCAAACGCAGCTCTGGCATTCCTGAGAGGAACACTCTCATCTTAATGGAGCCAACGATCTCACTGCGAAGGACGTTACCGTTCGCGCTGACCTGCAGAGAAAACAGCAGCCATGAAGCCGTCATGTCAAACACAAACACAAGTTACAATTACACACAGACAAATACTCAATCAATCAATATAAATACATAAAACAGAATTTAGTACAGTAGAAAATAAATAAATGATTATTTTATTAACTTAATAATTAAAAATACTAATTATAATAACAAATAAATATAGTTCATTAGTGTGATTATTTTTATAATATTTTTCGAACTTTATAATGCGTCTCATCCAGTCCAATTTTTAAAACGGAACTATCTGTTTCACAATTAACAAACTGAATAATTAGTTAATCGAGCTCATAATCGCAATTATTTTTGGTCAATATTGAGATACTCGTTGACTTTTGGAAACATCATGCATTTATTGAATTTTAAAAGTAATATCCTTCAACTTAGGTATATTAATTATAATTCACCAACAACCATCCCAAAACTCATTCATGTTTTATATACTTATCAAATTAACTCAAATTAAGTAAATTCCATGGTAACCTCATTAACTAAAACTATTTTGATCAAATTAATTTTATTATATATAAATTATATATACATATGAACAAAACATTTTTAAATCATCATACATAAATGTAATCAAAATAAATAAGATCAAGTATATTTTAGTGCACTTCCACAACCTGCTGACAACTACTAAACATTTATTCAGTATATAACACAAAACACAACACAAAGAACAAGTTATTGTAAAACTACATGCAATTATCTTGTTTTTACAATCATTAGAAGCCAAAATATAATGTCATTTGATTGCTTGCCCAGCCCTATTAGTTAACATGGACTGTTTCAAACATGCTATTTCAGTCAAGTGTTAAAGCTTTCATAAGAACAGCAGGTTCGTCTCCTCACACAACACAAGCACAATGACATGGATGTGACTGTGTCCTGTTTGTTATGATGTATTCCTGTGTTTATTCTGAGCACGTCTACAGACATCTAAGAAACGTGCTGCTTCTAAAAACATACCAGGAGGTTGACAGACTCGATGACGTCCAGGAAAACCTCGTTCTTCCTGTACTTGATGCCCTCTGACCTCCAGGAGACGGCGTTGGTGACCGTGGCAGGGGGCCGCGGAGCACCCGTGTCCAGCTTGTGACCTTCCTGCGTGATGTATCTGTGAAAAATAAACACTTTCCATCAGTTACTCCTGAATGACATCTGCTGGGTCAGAGAAAGGCCTGCAATTATTTTAGTATTGCCATGTTTGAAACGAAACAATGTAATGATTTAAAGACTTTTATATGAATCAATGTCAGTCATACGGTTTGAGGGCGAGTGAACCGAACTGTTAAAAATGGTTCGTAAAAGGAAATCAAACACAGACTCACTCCTGGAGGATCTTGCTGTCAGTGGTTTGCGGGTATCCAAAGTCCATGAGTTCATCCAGCAGCTCGTAGATTATGACGAAGTTATCTCTGATACTCTCCTCCTCCAGCTCCTTAAAGTATTCTGAGAAAACCTGGAAAAAGCACATCAAATACCTGTTAGACTAAAGCAAGTGATACTGAAATGTATGCAGTGATAAACTGTTATGTTAACTTATTAGTTATGATCCAATAAGATGAGATCCCTCACCCAGAAATCCCTTTAAGTCCACAATTGATGTATAATGTACCTGAACAATTTTGTAGAGAAAGGAGAAAACCAGGGACACGCAAGCATTCTTCTTGGATGTTGCAACAACTGTTTGTCAGCAGGTTAAGAGACAAAACAAGCTTAAAAGAGACAGTAAACCAATAAAATTATTAACAGGTTACAACAAACATGTTGTAAAATGATCCTAAGTAAGATCTTGAATGAATAAAATCTAATAAAATGCAATAGTGATCAGCCATTTATTCAGCAGCCATTGTCCTGAATGTATATTTCCAATTTATATATTTGTATAGCGATATCTGATTTTTTTTAAATTCATTTATTTTTAAATAATTTTACTTTTAATAAAAAAACGTAATGCTAATTACTAATACAAATACCAATTAAAATCATTAATACTAATTATATAATAATAAAGTAATTTAGTTAGTGTCATTTTTATGACTTTGTAATTTTATAATGTTGTTCAAGTCAGCTCAGTTTCATAATTAAAATCTAATTAAATAATTAATTAATTAATAGAGCTGCTTGATTATGGCAAAAAAAACAACAACATCATGATTATTTTGGTCTATATTGAGATATTCATCAACTTTGGAAACAACATACATTTATTGAATTTATCTTTTTAAAAGCGGATATCCATGAACTGTAAGTATAATTCAATAGAAAAACAAAAAAAGTATATATATATATATATATATATATATATATATA
Organism: Sinocyclocheilus grahami; assembly: GCF_001515645.1. Taxonomy (NCBI): domain Eukaryota; kingdom Metazoa; phylum Chordata; class Actinopteri; order Cypriniformes; family Cyprinidae; genus Sinocyclocheilus; species Sinocyclocheilus grahami. The sequence continues at coordinate 1,336,657 of NW_015505635.1, forward strand.
TATATATATTTAAAAAAAAACTTTTTACAATCTTTTATTTATTTTTTTGGAATATTTTCTTCATAGAGATATTAGAAAATGTTTAAAAATAACCAGCTTAAAGGTCAATCGCAACATTAAAGCAATTTGAAATGAAGCACAAAAATAAAAAAACAAATAAAATGAAATAAAATAAAATAAATACAAAATTAAGGGGTGGTTGATTGCGATTTCACTTTTTTAACGTTAGTTAGTGTGTAATGTTGCTGTTTGAACAAACAATATCTGCAAAGTTACGAAGCTGAAACTTCAATGCAAACGGAGATGATAGTCTTTTAAAATTCTGGCGGTTTAATGCCTACAAAAACGGCTGGTAGGGACTACAATGAGTTACTTCCCGGGTTTGTGACATCACAAACCCAGACAAACCCCGCCCTCTGGAACAAGTAGCAAAGGGGGCGGGGCCATGCTGCGCTGCTTTAGAGAAGAGGAAGAGAAAACTAGGGGTGCACGTAAAAATCTATTCATATATCAATCTCGAGTCTTCTAACGATTCTAATGGATTCACAAGTTTTAAAATCAATACTCTAAAGCAGCGGTTCTTAATACTGTTCTGCACACACGCTGCATCTCTCTCTCTCTCTCTCTCTCATTCAGCTCCAACAATGAACTGTTCCAATTATACACTTATTCTCACATAGCTATGAGAAGCGTTAAACATGGACGTGCATGCGGTTGCCGTACTGTATTAAAGCTTTAATCAGGATAAAACCGTATATTAAAAGCTAACAGAAGCAGTAGCATTTACAAATAACAGCGTATCTAAAAGTATGAGACAACAACAAACAAAAAACATGCCATGCCAAGTTCTGCACGATCCTCTTCAATAATATCCTCTGCTTCTCAATCGAGCTCAAACTGATAAGCAATATAGACGACGCCATTATTTACAATACAACCGGAGCACATCCCGCCGAGGTGAGGGGCAGGACGTTTAGACCACTACAGGCGGTTAAGCCAATCACAACACACTGGACTAGCTAACCAGTCTGAGTCCATTGCGTATTTCTGAAGGAGGGGCTTCATAAAAGCAGAAAATCATCAGCGCGTTTATAGAAGAAGGGACAGAGCGGTGTGGAATAAAGGTAAATGTAAAAAGGTAAATTATGTGAAAAATAATGAATTTTTTAAAAAAACGAAGCATTAACACATGTTAGACTGTAGGGCTGAAACGATTAGTCGACATTATCGACAACATCGACAATAAAAAAAATAGTCTACAAATATTTTTGTTGTCGAGTAGTCGTTTGATCTCATTTGACCTAATGTAAGATCCTGCAATAACGCGGTTTGACCAGTGTGGCGCTGTAGCGCAAGCCTAATTCAGCCTTCCTGGATACAATTCAAGAGAAGACGACACATCGCTTCAGAGCAAACGCTGACGTAACTGAAGTTCACTTTATGCGATAGATAAAGTTCCCCTATTATGCCATTTTTAAGGTTGCTAATATTGTTTTAGGAGTTTCCTAAAACAGGTTTACATGCATGCAAGGTCAAAAAACACGTTAGTGTTAATTTTACCTCATTTCTAAATGATTCGTAAACGACTCATGCTCAAACTGATAAGCAATATAGACGACGCCATTATTTACAATACAACCGGAGCACATCCCGCCGAGGTGAGGGGCAGGACGTTTAGACCACTACAGGCGGTTAAGCCAATCACAACACACTGGACTAGCTAACCAGTCTGAGTCCATTGCGTATTTCTGAAGGAGGGGCTTCATAAAAGCAGAAAATCATCAGCGCGTTTATAGACAGAGCGGTGTGGAATAAAGGTAAATGTAAAAAGGTAAATTATGTGAAAAATAATGAATTTTTAAAAAAAACGAAGCATTAACACATGTTAGACTGTAGGGCTGAAACGATTAGTCGACATTATCGACAACATCGACAATAAAAAAAATAGTCTACAAATATTTTTGTTGTCGAGTAGTCGTTTGATCTCATTTGACCTAATGTAAGATCCTGCAATAACGCGGTTTGACCAGTGTGGCGCTGTAGCGCAAGCCTAATTCAGCCTTCCTGGATACAATTCAAGAGAAGACGACACATCGCTTCAGAGCAAACGCTGACGTAACTGAAGTTCACTTTATGCGATAGATAAAGTTCCCCTATTATGCCATTTTTAAGGTTGCTAATATTGTTTTAGGAGTTTCCTAAAACAGGTTTACATGCATGCAAGGTCAAAAAACACGTTAGTGTTAATTTTACCTCATTTCTAAATGATTCGTAAACGACTCATGCGAAGTCTCTCTAAACCCCTCCTTTCCGTGAGCCCTCACTGCTGTGATTGGTCAGATGGCGCAGTACTTTGTGATTGGTTCAGAGCTGTAGAGAGATTGGCTCTGGATTGGTCTATCGTGTACAGTGCGTGTCGGAAACGAAAGATGGAATGACAGCCCTGGAGACTTGTCAATACATAGAAAAGATGGTATCGATTGTACCTTACCAATTCGAGCCGGAGTCTGATGATGAAACGGTTGAACTGGCTGATTGACAAGAGACTGATTCGCAAGCACGACTGGAGCAGGACGTTTCCCAGTGGTAAGTGTCAAGTGTTAACAAGTTTGTGGTAATTATAAGATGTGATAAAACAAATTTACTCTCACAGCGTAGGATACAGCGTCTTCTCGACATGATGTTAACCACACGGAAATTTTTCTGTGCTTGTGGCAAGTTGGCGACGTAGAACGTTGGCAGATATTATGTAAATGTTTTACTTCGTGACCTAGAGTCGTAACAGAATAAAGCCCCGTTCACACTAGCAGTCGCTGCATGTCGCCAGGGGCTGGCGATGAGGTTGCTAGTGGGCGTTCTCAATACTGGTTGCCTTGACAGCAAATCAGGTTTCTTGCTGCCAAGTACAAACATTTTGGAGGCAAAAGACTAAATATAATCTAAATTCAATTAAATCCGTACATACAAACAAAAATGAATGAGAAACAGAGCTTACTTTCTTCCATTGCGTATGTTTATCTATGGCGCTGTGAGCCCTCACTGCTGTGATTGGTCAGATGGCGCAGTACTTTGTGATTGGTTCAGAGCTGTAGAGAGATTGGCTCTGGATTGGTCTATCGTGTACAGTGCGTGTCGGAAACGAAAGATGGAATGACAGCCCTGGAGACTTGTCAATACATAGAAAAGATGGTATCGATTGTACCTTACCAATTCTAGCCGGAGTCTGATGATGAAACGGTTGAACTGGCTGATTGACAAGAGACTGATTCGCAAGCACGACTGGAGCAGGACGTTTCCCAGTGGTAAGTGTCAAGTGTTAACAAGTTTGTGGTAATTATAAGATGTGATAAAACAAATTTACTCTCACAGCGTAGGATACAGCGTCTTCTCGACATGATGTTAACCACACGGAAATTTTTCTGTGCTTGTGGCAAGTTGGCGACGTAGAACGTTGGCAGATATTATGTAAATGTTTTACTTCGTGACCTAGAGTCGTAACAGAATAAAGCCCCGTTCACACTAGCAGTCGCTGCATGTCGCCAGGGGCTGGCGATGAGGTTGCTAGTGGGCGTTCTCAATACTGGTTGCCTTGACAGCAAATCAGGTTTCTTGCTGCCAAGTACAAACATTTTGGAGGCAAAAGACTAAATATAATCTAAATTCAATTAAATCCGTACATACAAACAAAAATGAATGAGAAACAGAGCTTACTTTCTTCCATTGCGTATGTTTATCTATGGCGCTGAGAGGAGAACGATCACATGTGCTCTACCGTCGTCTTTCCTATTGGCTGTCGCTCCCGAAAGTCGCTCTTCATTTGCATAAAGTTAAAGGATTCTGAAATTGTCGCGTTGCTGGACACGCCCCATCCGGTCGCAGTCGCTCGTGTCGCCGGAAATCGCCAGCTCTCCATTTAAATGAATGGGATTGTGTCGCTTTGCTGTTGCGTGTCGCTTGTAGTGTGAACGGGGCTTAAGATTCGAATTCCTGACAACTCGTTTAGGAGATTGCGAGCAGACTCTTTTTTTTGATAGACAATAACTTTATTTATCGTGCACTGTCGGCTTCACAACTTTGCAGATAGTTTATGTTCACATACAGCTACATGACACACTGCATGAAAGGTAATATTCGAAAAGGCATAATAGGGGCACTTTAAATCAGGCAGCTTTACTGTATTAACATGAAAAACCAGAGTCAGTGTCGCTTTCATTTAGAATTACAACTCGAGTTTCTGTTATAAAGCAGCTCTCCAGTGTGTAGCTAGCTTATGATAAAATCGTTTTATTAGTGGGGAAAAAATATATAATTTTATTTAAGTGATAGTTTGGTTTGTAGAGATCAAAGCTTGATCTAGCTCAGGACTGTTTTGATTATCATAACCCTATAAGGTATTTTAAGAGAGATTGTGTTGTGAATAAAATAGTTTAACCAAAAATAAAACGTCTCATCACTTACCTTTATTTTGTTTCTTATTCTTCTTATATATCTTAAAAGGAGATGTCAGGCAGAATGATGTCATTCAGTTTCTTTTTCATATAGCTAAATAAATGGTGAATGAGAGGGTTTCTCTGTCTGTCATCTCATTCTGTGTGCCAAATACATTTATTTGTATCAATTAATTGTATAATAATTGGAATGACATAATATGATTTTCAAAAGCTGAAATGATTACCTTTATTTGTTAGAATATGCATTAAGTCAATATTTTAACTACTGTATTGACCCGAATATAAGACGATGTTTTTTTGTTGGAAATACATCTACATCTGAAAAAACGCGGTCGTCTTATATTCAGGGTCTAGACTTTGACATGTCAATAATACACCCACAACAATATGTGGCGCCAAATACGCATAAAACGAGTGTGCCATGAAATACGTAATGAAATGCGTGTTGTAAAGATCGTGAGTAAAAACAAAAGAAAACCTTACAGCTGCATGAGTCGTGGTTAGCCTGATGGGACCAAACTCCCTTTGTGATTTTAAAACGTAAGACAGTACCCAGATTGGAAGACTACAGTAAGATTTAACTTCTACTGTTAATAAGATTTTGGTAGGCTACTATTAGATGGATAGCCTAAATGTCCTAATTCAGATGGGCTACCTGTTTGTTTTTGTTAATGGTATATCAAAAAGTGTATTTTTTTTTTATGTGATTGTTGGTACATTTTACCAGTTTTACCATACTTTCAAAACTAAAATTAAAATAGGAAAAATATGCAATATGAAAAGAATTGAAGACAAAATGTGTTTTACTGAGAAAAAACAAGATTTGTTTTAAAATGCCTTTTTCCAAAAGGTACATCTGGAAAAAGGGGGGTCGTCTTATAATCAGGGTCGTCTTATATTCGGGCCAATACGGTAATTGCAAAAGCTGAATAATCAAAGTCTACTGATTAATCAGTGGAATAATCGATGATTAGTCAATTAATCGTTCTAATAATCGATTATCTAAATAATCATTTGTTGCAGCCCTATTAGACTGCACCCCATAAACACAATCAAGCCTAGAAAAAAAACAGTCAATAGTCAATCACCCCTTTAAAAGCAGTAAAAAAAGAAAAAGAAGAAAAAAAAAAGACTTTTTAGGGATCAAATGAACTGGGAATCCTGTGAATCAATGCAAATCATATAATCACATCATATACAATGGAATAAAATAAAACTATCGTAAATAGTTTTTTAAAATAAATTTTATTTCAGTTTTAATTGTGAGTTTGATTATATTTCAGTTAATGTTTATTTTATTTAAATTAACGAAAATAGTTTTAGTCAAGTAATAACCCTGGTCACCGTTTAACCTCAGAGCCCACAGTAGGTCTGTCTTGAAAAATCTAGATTTCTCCGTATAGAAAATGAATTGGATTTTTAGTTCTAGAGGTTTGGAAGATACGGTACAGGTTGTTGTGCTTGATCCACATGAAGCGAACTCCCCCGTGAGCCAGGATGGGCGACAGCGTTCCCTCCTCCTCTTTATCCATCAGCAGGGTCATGAAATGCTCGATCTCGGACATGTCCACATCACCGCGGTAATTACGGCAGATCATTTCTCCGTATAGAAAATGAATTGGATTTTTAGTTCTAGAGGTTTGGAAGATACGGTACAGGTTGTTGTGCTTGATCCACATGAAGCGAACTCCCCCGTGAGCCAGGATGGGCGACAGTGTTCCCTCCTCCTCTTTATCCATCAGCAGGGTCATGAAATGCTCGATCTCGGACATGTCCACATCACCGCGGTAATTACGGCAGATCAGCACCTGAATCACACAGATGACGCTCATAATGCACAGCAGTTCAAATCCACTGACACTCATTTCCAATATCTGCATCCATATTAACCCAGATACACTAGAGTAACCATAGTAACCGAGGCCAGGAATGAGCATCTTACCAGATTAAACAATCCGACTAGTTTTACAGTAAATGCAAAACTTTGTGTAACACGATTTTACAATGTACCACAATTTCATTTTACCTGCAATTCAATCATATTCAGTTTCTACTGTCAGATTGAAGGCAATGATTTTGCAAGACTGTAAATATAAGAAAATTGATATAAGGTAAGATTAAATGTGCAATTATTTCATGCAACTCAAAGTGCTTTACAAAACAAGCGAAATATGAATTATATCCTGTTAAATAAACTAAAGCATAGAGATGGACACAAATAAGTTAAAAAAAGGATCAAGACAAATGTCTGCTCTTTATTAATTAGTGATAATAACTGACTTTTGACTAACAGTTACTATATCGCTTTTTATTTCTCCTCTTTCCTACTACTTGTTTCACTTCTGTTTCAGTTTTTTATAACCATTTCTTACTATGTGTCAGTAAGTTGTTGTTATTTTAGCATGTGTGTTTGGCTCAGTGTTATTTTTTTTAGGATTACTGATAAACTAATGTAGTTTGATTTGTATTAGTTATCTATTTTAGTTACAGTTGTAGCAATGTTGTCATTTTATGAGTTTTTTTATTATGTCTATATAGGCTTTAATTTGAGTTATTTCAGTACTTCAACATACAAAATGGAAATGAAATATATATATATATTGAATGTATTTATATATATGTACATGTATATGTGTGTGGCTGTACATACACATATGTAGTTGTTTTTTGGTGTTTGGCTTAGTGTTATGTTGGCGGCATTATGCTAATATTTCCACATAGTGAGGTAGATATGTGGGGGCGTGTTAGAACGAGCCGTTTTAGGGGGGCGTGGCAGAGTCTTAACTTTGATAAAGAATATCTCTTTGGTTTTGAGACTTTAGTCTTTGCAGCTTCAGGGATCTTATCTATGCACAATCAGCTTGTAACACTCCAAAGAGAAAGCAAAACTTGAAATAGCTTCATATGACCCCTTTCATATACTTTATTTATTTATTTTCCACTAGATGGCGCTCGATGCTAAGCAGTGCTCCACGTATATTACTGTCCAGATTTCTGAGTCTCTATGGATTGAGACACGACCACAGTTTACCTCAAGTGTGCAAAAGCTGATAATTTGATCAAATCACTAATGTATGTAAAATGATGTGTGTGTGTGTATGTACAATACTGTTGTTGCTTTCATACTTATTTTAGTATTATTTTAAACTTTATTTAATAGCATTTAGTATACAAGAAATGAAAAAGATAAAACAGTATATAAAAATAACTACACTACAATTATAAAAATAAAAATATAATAAGTAATAAGAATATAAATAGAGAAGCTCATTTAAATTATGAAAGCTATAAAAGTACATAACCAAAAAAAAAAAAAAAAACAAGACTGAATGAAATTTTCCATTTAGTAGTTTTATTTCTTCAACCTCTGTTATTCGACACTTCTAATTTTGTTTAGTTTAAGCTTTTCATCTAATATTTATATTTCATTTTAGCTTAATTTCAATGAACAAGTTTTAAATATATATATATTTCTAGTTTTAGTCAGTGATGATAAGCCAGGTTGAAGTGTTGACAGGATCATGAGCTGCAGTGGAATGTGAGGCTGTATGTTCTGCATGCTGTTGTTCAGAGTGAGATTCGTGTCTGACGTCAGATCTTTATTTCTGACTGAGACAGGCACAGTTTAACCTTGACATGCAGATGAGACGTTTACTGTGTGTAAGGGTTACGAGGAGCAGAGACAGCAGAGATCGCGTCTTAATAGAACTGACCGTTGTGTAAAGTACAATGAACTGACAACGAAAGTCAAGACTGGTGAAATCTCTCAAAACCCAGCAATGTTCTTCAGATTCTGTTGCAATGATTTTCTTTCATATGCTGCAACACTGACTGGTTAAACCCATATTTAAATCACTTACGTTTATGTAAACTCTGTGACCTTTTAATTTCATTTAAAGGTTTTGTTTTTGTTTTTGCATGTGATTCCCTAAGAACCTTTCAGTTCAGAGTTTTAGAACATTTGAATGATTTAAAGAAACTTTTTTCCACTTTAAAGAACTTTTTTCCACTTTTGTGGAATGTAAAGATTCCATGGCTAATAATATTCTTCAGATGCCAATAAGCTTTATTTTTAAGCGTGTACAGTAGGTCAGACATTCACACCCCTTCATCTGACCAATCACTAAGAGACAGAGACAGAGACATCCATCATCCATCTGAGCACGTAACATTGTTCAGAGCCTCTCTTTGTCTTCTTTCTAACCTCTTCACTGCTTTCCAGACTTCTGGAGTGAATTACTGCAGCTCTGTCCTGCTTTCCTAATGTAGCTGGAACATCAGTCTCATGAACTCTGACAGACAGACAGACAGACAGACAGACAGCAAATCATTGAACAAACATACACACAATATTCATTTTCTGTATTAAAAATATTATTTTATTAATTATTATTCATATAATATTATATTCTATTCTATTATATGGGTCATTAAAAATCACAATTACATCTTGTGTAGTTACTTCTCAATCATTTTTTATTGAATTGGACAGTTTAAACCCACATTTAAATCACTTAAAATGTATGTGAGGTTTGAGACTTTTTACACTCATGTTAAATATTTTTATTTTTCAGATCTTTCAATGATTTATATTACAATATTAAACTATTTTTAAAAATAAATATTTTACATTCTAAAACATTTTATTATATCAATATTTTATTTCAGTTCATTAGAATATATATATATATATATATATATATATATATATATTTTTTTTTTTTTTTTTTTACCATATTTTTTATATAAAACTGAAAATTTGTGTATCCTTTATATTTAAGGCGATCCCAGAATGCACTGTGATCCAGGATGAATGAGAAAGTTGAAGCAAAGTTTATGTTGATTTTAAATATATTTTCATTCCTTTTGAATATAATCAGTAAAAACAGTTGTTAATATATTTGTATAATAAGAAATATGTGGATAAAGGTAAACCCGAACAATTGCTGTAGGCCCGAACAAATAACCTCCTGGACTACATGAATTATGAATAAAGTGGAGATAAATGTGAAGATGGGTGGTGATGAACTGAGGTAAGCAGTTGTTTCTGTTTAATCATGTGTTGTGTTGTAACTGCAGGTCTAGATGAACTCTTGTTTAGTTGCTCTGTGTATTCTGTGCAGGGAAGAAGTCCTTCATCGTGAACGAGAGGTTGATTTTATGGCAGCTCAGTAGGTTTTGGAAAGAATCCGCTGATGATTTATAAGTCGTGGACTTAAGCTGCATCTTGTGAAAGGTCTTTGCTCTATAATTAGACACATATTTGAAATATCATCTTGCATTAGTGTGAACCTTCTTGCACATGTTTTGTGAAAGTGTGCCGGTCACAATCACCTGACATGAGCTGAAGTTACACACAGCTCTTGAGCTGTTGCAGGTTTATTAACCCTGTAAAGCCTGACATATACTATATATATATATATATATATATATATATATATATATATATATATATATATATATATATACACACACAAACACACAAAGCCTCCAAGTACCATCTGAAATGTTCTAAAATGAGCATTTTTCTCAGGCTCCTATATTTATATTCAGTTATTTCACTTTAATGGCAAATAAAATAACCTATTCACTGCCATTAAAGTGAAATTACTGAACCTACACATGAGAGCCCGAGAAAAATGCTCATTCATTTTAGAAGAAAATTTCAGATGGCACTTAGAGCTTTTGCTTATGAACTCTTCATATGTGTGTATGTATGTATGTGTGTGTGTGTGTGTGTGTGTGTGCTATAGTTCAGGTTCATGGCGGTTGTGTTCACAGCAGTGCTCACATTTCAACACTAAAGCAGGTAAAACATCAGCAAGCGCCAAACAAACACGTTCTGCTTGTGCCTCCAGTCTCATGCAGCTGAAAAGACGAACACTTTTGATAACATAATGAAAAAAGCTGAATGACTTCTGGCAAAAATGCAACAGATACAACTGACAGTTTATATCTGATTAGAGAAATGAGCAAAATATTCACGTTTCTTTCAGGTGTTTCTCATTTTAAAAATGAAAAGAATGAATGTGGAGAGCAGCTCAGATCATTAAATAGAAATGTTTGCGTTCATATGGAGATCTCTGATCGCAGCCTGTTGTGTGTATGTGGGTAAATCTGAGCACTTTCTGCAGACAGGCGAGAGAAATGATTCTGTTGTCATTTATGTTTTAATTTCCAAGTAGGTGCATTAGTCAAATCTGCTGTATTTGATGTTTGATGTCTAGCAAGTGAACATTTCCATCGCTGTACAGTATGTGTGTTCAGATATGATGGCTGTGTGTTACCTTGAATGCTTATTTTAGCTCTCTGTGTGCAAACACACACACACGCACACACACACACGCACACACACACACACACACACACACACACGATCTTCTAAGAAAACAGGAACTAAAATAAACCTTTCCATGATGTCCAAATGCATGTGCCAAATATTAAACATGCTGATGATCGAAATGAACTCAAATGCAGACAAATCTGTTCCTCAGATGAGTTTACTGAGAAAATAGGGGAAAGTTCACAATGAGTGCAGTGTGTGTGTGTGTATACCAACTTAACTATATTTTTGGGACAATTTTATACCAAGAAGTGCTAAAAACCTCCTTTTGGCCACATTCTTATACTTTTAAAAACAATATTTACAAAAAAAAGGCAAATAAAGTTTTTTGTGTGTGTGTGTGTACAAAACTCAATTTTATTGTATAAAGAATTTTATGTGCTGGTCATTGAGAATGATTATTTCTAGTTCTAAAATGATTATTAAATACTATTAAGCAATGTCTTTGCTTCTGACCTTCGCTGATTCAGTTCAACCGTTCTAATAAGCAAAAATTACTCTAGACGAACATCTGTGTGTCTTTGTTTATTGCTGAAGTGTGTTGAAATGTCTTCTTCTGCATTCTACTGTACGGACGTAAATGTACATTTCCTTCAGCCTGAGGCTTATTCATTTCACTTTTGGTGTGAAAAGGCTTTTATATTTGCCAAAAATAGAACTTTTTAAATTTAAAAACAAACAAGCAAGCCCTGTCCAAATTTAAAAAGTAATGCAAAAGTAACGTAACATTACTTTCCATAAAAAGTAACTAAGTAACGTAATTAGTTACTTTTTTTATGGAGTGGCGCAATATTGTAATGCATTACTTTTAAAAGTAACTTTCCCCAACACTGGCTGGAAGTTTGTGAAATTCACAAGCCCAACTTCACATCGAATGAAAATGTTCAGATACAGTATATCCGGTGCAGATGGCATTAATGAAATCACAAAGCGTTTGTAGTGTTGACCTGCGCGGTGGTTTCTGTCATGATCTCTGTTGATTGATCATATTTACTCATGTCTGCGGTTGCTTCGTTGATGCTCTGTTTGAAGAAGCTCCCGTGATGTTTCAGTCTGTGCTGCCTGAAAATCCAGAAACAGAAAGAGAGAGTTTTGTATATGAAATAATGAAATATAAAAACGACCTCATATTGGACTTAACAGTCAGTGAAAGTGAAGCCGTCTTCACCTCTGCTCTCTCCTGCTCTCCTGCTCTTCGCTGGACTTCACAAACACCACAGCGTCTCCACCCTGAACCAGTGAACCAAATTCTCCATCTTTGGGTCTGAACATTAGCCTTCAAAAGAAAAGAAAATGTTTATTTTACATGAATCATTTTGGTGTTATTTTCACTATAGTAATCCGTATGTTGTACAGTCTGATGTTTGTACAGTGCAACTTTTTAATGTTTTTAAAAGTAGTCTCTTCTGCACACCAAGGCAGCATTTGATTCGATTCAAAATACTGTAAAATCAGTAATACTGTGTGTGAAATATAACCATTTATGGTGGTGATAATACAATAGTAAAATCCTATATATCAGGATATTCACATCAAACATATTAAATGAGATATGAAACATTTTCTGTTATGGCTCATTTCAACTTAAATGTTGTGCAACATAAATAATTTTTGTAAAATACACTACTATTCAAAAGTTTGGGGACAGTAAGATTTCTTAATGTTTTTTATAGAGTCTCTTCTGCTCGTCAAAGCTGCATTTATTTCAGCAAAAAAAATACAGTACAATCTGTAAAATTGTGAAATATTATTACAATTTAAAATAGCTGTTTTCTATGTGAAAATATGTTAAAATGTAATTTATTTCTGTGATGCGCAGCTGCATTTTCAGCATCATTACTCCAGTCTTCAGTGCCACATGCATGATCCTTCAGAAATCATTCTAATATGCTGCTCAAGAAACATTTCTAATTATTTTCAATGTTGAAAACACTTGTGCTGCCCAATATTTTTGCAAAACTGTGATCAATTTTATTTTTCAGGATTCACAGATGAATAGAAAGTTCAAAAGAACAGCATTTATTTGAAATAGAAGTCTTTTGTAACATAATAACCATCTTTACTGTCACTTTTGATCCTTTTATGCATCCTTGCTGAATAAACTGACCCCAAACTGTATATGTGCATTTATGCAGTTATGACTTTAATTCGCTAATAGCAGCTATGGATCTGCAGTAATGGTTCTATGATCTGAAATGACTCACCTGGACTGTGTTTCTCCAGATTTGATCCTCATTTTGCGGATCATGAACTGATTGGTGCTGAAGAAGCCGTAGAGATATGAGTCTTTCTCCCAGTGTAAGCTCAGCATCAGCAGCTCACCGATGTCTTTGTCAGACGTCAGCAGGAACGAGACGGTGCTGTTGGTGCTCATGCTGGGCCTGCGTCAAAAACACAAGACATGGTTTATGATTTACCGTCCCTGTTTACCAGTCATGTAACTTTCTTTAAAACTGCTGTGGTATTTTGTATCTGATAACATTCAGAAATTTTGAAGTGTGATGTAAGTGTCTTTCTAGGGCCACTGAATTAGTAAAATTTTAAAACGTTTTAACCCTTTTCTTGTGAAGCAGATCAGCATATTAGAATGATTTCTGAAGGATCATGTGACACTGAAGACTGGAGTAATGATGCTGAAAATCCTGCAATAATTAAATGTTAAACAACACAAATATCCTTTATGTATTTAATTCCATTCTATTAAGCAATGTCTTTGCTTCTGACCTTCGCTGATTCAGTTCAACCGTTCTAATAAGCAAAAATTACTCTAGACGAACATCTGTGTGTCTTTGTTTATTGCTGAAGTGTGTTGAAATGTCTTCTTCTGCATTCTACTGTACGGACGTAAATGTACATTTCCTTCAGCCTGAGGCTTATTCATTTCACTTTTGGTGTGAAAAGGCTTTTATATTTGCCAAAAATAGAACTTTTTAAATTTAAAAACAAACAAGCAAGCCCTGTCCAAATTTAAAAAGTAATGCAAAAGTAACGTAACATTACTTTCCATAAAAAGTAACTAAGTAACGTAATTAGTTACTTTTTTTATGGAGTGGCGCAATATTGTAATGCATTACTTTTAAAAGTAACTTTCCCCAACACTGGCTGGAAGTTTGTGAAATTCACAAGCCCAACTTCACATCGAATGAAAATGTTCAGATACAGTATATCCGGTGCAGATGGCATTAATGAAATCACAAAGCGTTTGTAGTGTTGACCTGCGCGGTGGTTTCTGTCATGATCTCTGTTGATTGATCATATTTACTCATGTCTGCGGTTGCTTCGTTGATGCTCTGTTTGAAGAAGCTCCCGTGATGTTTCAGTCTGTGCTGCCTGAAAATCCAGAAACAGAAAGAGAGAGTTTTGTATATGAAATATATGAATATGAAAACGACCTCATATTGGACTTAACAGTCAGTGAAAGTGAAGCCGTCTTCACCTCTGCTCTCTCCTGCTCTGCGGCGTCTCGCTGGACTTCACAAACACCACAGCGTCTCCACCCTGAACCAGTGAACCAAATTCTCCATCTTTGGGTCTGAACATTAGCCTTCAAAAGAAAAGAAAATGTTTATTTTACATGAATCATTTTGGTGTTATTTTCACTATAGTAATCCGTATGTTGTACAGTCTGATGTTTGTACAGTGCAACTTTTTAATGTTTTTAAAAGTAGTCTCTTCTGCACACCAAGGCAGCATTTGATTCGATTCAAAATACTGTAAAATCAGTAATACTGTGTGTGAAATATAACCATTTATGGTGGTGATAATACAATAGTAAAATCCTATATATCAGGATATTCACATCAAACATATTAAATGAGATATGAAACATTTTCTGTTATGGCTCATTTCAACTTAAATGTTGTGCAACATAAATAATTTTTGTAAAATACACTACTATTCAAAAGTTTGGGGACAGTAAGATTTCTTAATGTTTTTGATAGAGTCTCTTCTGCTCGTCAAAGCTGCATTTATTTCAGCAAAAAAAAAACAGTACAATCTGTAAAATTGTGAAATATTATTACAATTTAAAATAGCTGTTTTCTATGTGAAAATATGTTAAAATGTAATTTATTTCTGTGATGCGCAGCTGCATTTTCAGCATCATTACTCCAGTCTTCAGTGCCACATGCATGATCCTTCAGAAATCATTCTAATATGCTGCTCAAGAAACATTTCTAATTATTTTCAATGTTGAAAACACTTGTGCTGCCCAATATTTTTGCAAAACTGTGATCAATTTTATTTTTCAGGATTCACAGATGAATAGAAAGTTCAAAAGAACAGCATTTATTTGAAATAGAAGTCTTTTGTAACATAATAACCATCTTTACTGTCACTTTTGATCCTTTTATGCATCCTTGCTGAATAAACTGACCCCAAACTGTATATGTGCATTTATGCAGTTATGACTTTAATTCGCTAATAGCAGCTATGGATCTGCAGTAATGGTTCTATGATCTGAAATGACTCACCTGGACTGTGTTTCTCCAGATTTGATCCTCATTTTGCGGATCATGAACTGATTGGTGCTGAAGAAGCCGTAGAGATATGAGTCTTTCTCCCAGTGTAAGCTCAGCATCAGCAGCTCACCGATGTCTTTGTCAGACGTCAGCAGGAACGAGACGGTGCTGTTGGTGCTCATGCTGGGCCTGCGTCAAAAACACAAGACATGGTTTATGATTTACCGTCCCTGTTTACCAGTCATGTAACTTTCTTTAAAACTGCTGTGGTATTTTGTATCTGATAACATTCAGAAATTTTGAAGTGTGATGTAAGTGTCTTTCTAGGGCCACTGAATTAGTAAAATTTTAAAACGTTTTAACCCTTTTCTTGTGAAGCAGATCAGCATATTAGAATGATTTCTGAAGGATCATGTGACACTGAAGACTGGAGTAATGATGCTGAAAATTCAGCTTTAGTCACAGCAAAAAAATTGCATTTTACAACATATTCACATTGTAAACAGTTGTTTTAAATAGTAAAAATATTTCACAATATTACAGGTTTTTACTGTATTTTTAATCAAAGAAACGCAGCCTTGGTGAGCAGAAGAGACTTGTTTAAAAAACATTTAAAAAATATCAGAATCGAATTTGGAACCAAACTTGCTGCTTTGTTTTTCAAGCAGTTTTAGAGTATAACACGTTTTGCTAAATGTATATTTCATATAAAAAAATTAGCATTTTCGTAATAATAACCTTAAACTTCTAGTAACTTTTTTGTTCTTTCTATAAACTTATGTCTGTGTCACAAAGCATTCCAAATTCACAGCAGTTTAAGTTAGAAATTTCATTTTCAGGTCTACACTCAAAGAGTGGTTTATAACCATTCCATAAATATAATTTAGTACCATAAAATTCCTTAAAAAACAGAAAATCTTAAATAAAAACATCAGTGAACTAGTCCAGGGTTAAAATAAGGGGACTCACACAGTGACAGCGATGTCGTCCCTCTCATCGGCCGTGCCGAACAGAGACACTTTCATCGGCTGCTCCAGCAAAGTCATGTTTTTGTCGCTGAACAGATGCAGCTTAATCTGGTAATGAAACACTGCGAGAGAACGAGAGAGACAAATATGAAAACTCACAAAAGTACAAACTAGATGTAGATTTGTAGTACATTTTCTGAGCGTTCTGGGCGTTCTCACCCTTAAACGGCATCATGTCGCGGGTCTTGAGGTACATCTTGGCGCTCCTGGCACTGCGGATCTTGTTGACGCCGTAGCCGAGTTTGTTGCAGCGGTTCTTGCGGCAGCTCAGACACAGGCCCTTGTTGAAGGCATCTCTGGAGCTGCAGCGATACGCCCAGCTCTGGTACGCCCGGTTCACCAGCGAGTCGATGAACAGGTGAATGGAGCGCTCGTGCGAGCATTTGACGATCTGGTCCATGTCTGACAGAGGTCAAAGGGACAAAAACACAGGCTGAAGGTTTATGACTTACTGTCGTACTTAGGACTTGACTTTAATTGATAATAGACAATAACAGATAATAAAAATCATCTTCAGTATTTGAAACAATGCTGAAATATAAATATTAGGTGAAAAGCTTTAACTTAAAAAAACATGCATATGTTGCCTTGGCAACTATACTGAAATACAGAGGTCTGGCATGAAACTCTAGATGGCGCAGTCCGATAGGTCTAGCGCAATCTGACATGGCGACATCTTTGTCACATGGCAGCTGATTGGTTCTCTCCTGTATCGGTAGCCAATGAGCTTACTGCTCAATATTCAAATACCTGGCTTTTGTTTGCTGTAGCAGTTTGCAGCGCACTTCAGAAACCCTCCACCTTCCCCAGCTCCACCTGTATAGATCTGCTACAGGGTGATTCATGTATGCTATATGGGGGTTATTCATATGTGTTATATGTGCAGCAGCAGTATTTCTTACATGCTCACAGCAGCATGTTGCGGATGTATTGGCAGCAAGTCTCAGTACTTGCTCTGCTGCAGCAGCAGCATCATAGCAGATCTATTCCGCCAAGATCAAATACATTAACATTATCATGTACATTACCATGCCAATCCCTCCGAGAGTTGTCATGTTGAAATACTAAATTTACTAAAGCGGAAATAACTATTAAAGCTAAATATTAACAACAAAAACTAATTCAAATGACAAAAACACATAACAAAATTGCATTTTACTATTAGTGCTGTTATTGTGAATTATAATTATTAAAATAATTTTGGTAATTTAAATAAAGCTGAAATAAAATATAAATATTGTGTGAAAAAACATAAATAAAAATTTGAAATGTTGCCATGGCAAACTAACTGAAATAAATTCAAGTCTTTAAGTTAATTAAATCTAAATATTTAAGTTAATTAAATTACTAACACTGAAATTATTATAAAATTAAGGCAAAAGAGAAATATATAAAGTAATGATATTACTAAAAAAAATTACAAAAGCACAGAATATATTTTAATAGATGTAGCATTTTACTTTTAACAGCATTGTTATTGTTAACCAAAACTATAAAAAAATAATTTTGGTAATTGAAATAAACATAAAAAAAATATATAAATAAAATAAAATATATATAGATATAGATATATATATATATTAGTTGAAAAAGTATTAGATTAATACAAAAATAAAAATAAAAATAAAATCTATTAAAAACTAATAAAAATTACAAAAGCACATTTTTAAAAAATTGATTAAAAATAATAACTAAATAAGTACTAAAATCAATAGCTAAAATAAGTACTAAAATAACTGAAACTTAAATAAATTAACTGAAAATAAATAATAAATTCTAAATATGACTAAATACTATAACAGTATAACAATAATACTAGAATGCAGTAATGGGATGTACTGTATATGCCGTAGGTGGCGATGAGCTTCATGGTGTGCTGAATGCTGCAGCCCGGCTGGAAGGTGCCGCCGTTGGGGTAAATGTCCACGTGACCCACAGGTCTCTGGATGCCGATGCTGAGGTCCGGCGAGCCTCTGGTGTTTGTGTGCAGGACGTCCACAAAGGTGGCATCATCGGGTGACAGACGCCTCAGATTGTCAGCATTCTCAAAGCTGGGGCCCGCGGGGTCCAGACCTGAAAAGCATGAGAAAATGGCATTTAATAGCTCTGAACTCGTACTGTGTAACTCACTTGTGTCTGTTGAGATTCTACGGAGGAATTTTTGGACTAACAAACATCTGGCAAAGTTTCTTCTGGGACAGAAATAAAGAGTTTGAGTAGAGCAGCATATGAAGGTCTTCACACCTGTGATTCTGTTGACTTTGTTGTTGGTGAGGTTTCCCGCGACACCGGCCACATGTGCACCGAGACTGTAGCCTAACAGATGCACTTTTTCCAGAGGATAGTCCATCTCCTTCACAACAACACAAACAAATAACTGAATGAGCCCGATAAAGCCTGCAAGAACATGTCTGCTTTATATTTCACTCCAAAAAATAAGAAATTAGACTATTAATATCTTCTGTATTGCTGATAATTGAGATGGATCAGTGTTATTTTAGTTTTATTTATATACTTTCTTATTATTATTTATATACTTAAAGTTTTTATTTACATTTTGAATGAGCTTTTATTTTATATTTTCAGTTTTAATTTTAATAACATTTTTAGTATTTTGATGTGCTTTTGTCATTATTACTAAATATTAATTTTAGTTCAGTTTTAGTTTTAATTTATTTCCAGGTATAATTTTAGTGCCAAGGTAACATTTCTATTATTTCTCATTTTCGCTTTGTTTTTCATCTAAAATATATATTTTATTTCAGCTTTTCTCAATTAATGCTTTTAATCGTTTTAGTTTAAGTCATTGTCTTCGGTGCTTCTTCCATTTGTATTAGTTTTAGATTGTATTTAAATAATACACATTTTTTTGTTTTTGTTTTAGTTCAGTTTTAGTTGTATTCATTTCCAGTTTGTAATTTTAGTGCTTCAACTCTATTTCTTATTTCAGCTTATTTTAGTTCTAACATTTAGTTTCATGTAATATTTATATTTTATTTCAGTGTTTTAGTTTTGGTTAATAATAACCATGGGCTTAATAAATAAATAAATAAATAAACTCCATTATCAGCAATTAATTATTTTATTTATTTATTTATTTTTTGCTCATTTTTTGAAGAAGCTGTAGAGATACAAATCGTGACCTGGGCATGTTTTTTGTCACGGTAGGGATGTGGGGTATCATTCGGTCGACTGTCATTACAAAAATGCCCCAGCAATAAAATGAACAATGCTAACAATGTGTTTCTCTGCACACAGTACCTCCAGCCAGTTGACAAACTTGGCCACGTCTGCCCCCACCAGTCCGGTGTTTTCTGCTGATGTGGGGTAGTGTTTGCTGGCCCGATCCAGCCAGTCCACCACAATGACATTGGCACTGGGTTCACGTTCAAACAGAGCCGACACCAGCTTATAGACCCAGCTCTCAAGCAGACCCGCGACCTACAGGTGACACCACCGTTATTTATTATACTACAGTAATATAGCAAAATAAATGAAGTAACAGTTACATAAACACATGCAGTTGATATAGGGGAAAATAAGGGAAGGACATTAACTCTAGAGCGTTGTTTGAAAACATGTGTGAACTCACCGACCATCCGTGGATAATGAGGAAGGTTTGGGAATCATTTTTGAAGTTGCATTCCAAAATAGAGTCCCGTTGTCCCGGGACGAGATAGCAAAGATCCTCGTCAGGGAATTCTGGGTTTCTGATGGAGAACTTGGACTCGATGTCACTGTAGTCCACTGTCAGCTCAGTGGAGTTTCCTGAAACAAACAGCACCTGTTAATATCATCAATCACTTTAGCATGTGCATCTATTTAATACTGTATTATAGTCATTATATATGTGAAATCCGGAGGAGGAAGGGTTCTTCACAAGATATTTCCTCACCACTTTGACTTGTAAGCCATTATTCTCTGTAAAGCTGCTTTGAAACACTGTGTATTGTGGAAATGAAATAAAACTGATCTGGACTCGCTGATTCAGAATCAGTGTATATGCAATTAAGCGGCTCATATAAAAATGCAACTACACTGATCCTGGACCTGTGCCCTTGTCAATTCCACATACGCATGTATTTGTTTATCTAAATACAGTTGATTGCAATGCATTCTTATTGCAAAACAAACACATAGACACATATTCACAGTTTGCAATTTTAGTGCTTTAACTTATTGATTCATTCTAATATTTACATTTTATTTCAATTAACAAAATATTTTTTCAATAATTTTAGTAACCCCGAGCTTAATTCCCTTAATAATTGTACATTGCTAAATAAATAAATTAATAATAGACTTAAGTTTTACTCATTTTATTTATTTATTTATAAATGTTTTATTTATTTTAATTTTATTTATTAGTTTTTTCCATATATATATATATATTACAAATAAACAAATGTAAAATGAAGATTAAACAGAAATACATATTTTAATAGTAGCATCTACATCATTTTGATGGTCAAAAACTTACTAGCAAACACTTCAGTGGAGTTGGAGATTGGTTCGCTCGCAATAAGAGAAAATCCGATAACCAGCAGCCAGAAACCTTCTGTTCCCATAGTACAGAATAAATAAATAATTTTAATTGTAGGGTACAGTATAAATAAATAGTTGTGCGCTAATGATATAACGAGCCAAAGGAAGCTCCGCGTGTTATTTATCTGTGAACCTGCTGCTGCTCAATGCATTTATACCGAACAACGCCTGCGTTTTCCGTGCTCTTCAGCCATTGGTTGAAAGTGCGCGGGGGGCGTGGTTATCGGGGACACTTCAGCAAATCAAAGGAGCGAGATTTACATTCATACGACTGTCAATCACAAGCGTAACGTAAACAACTGCATATGCATGAATGAGTTGCTTTAGCCTTTGTGTTCAGCCTGAAGATTTAAACGTTGTGATGCTAAACGCTAAAATAGTTATGCAGAAGCTTCTGGATATTGGATATTGTAAACGCATATCATTGTTTTGGTGATTTATTATAAAAGTTATTTTAAAAAGGATGGCTTTATATATATTTCCATTACACAAATGTCTTATTTTAATTACTTTTATATTAATTCATTCATTCATTATTGTCTATTTTTGGTTTTAATTATTATAGCCTTATTGTATTTGTTTATGTCTGTATCTATTTCTATATTTGTTTATATTCTTGTATTGCTAAGTAAAAAATCATTTCAGACATTATAACTCTGATTTCAGAAGTTTATTTTGATATCATTTGTCCAATCATCCTAAAGTAATGCTGTTATTCTTCAGAATTACAGGTGTATGATCTTATTTCTCCTGTTAGAATTCCTTTGGGTTTAGTTCAGTTTTAGTTGTATTCATTTCCAGTTTGTAATTTTAGTGCTTCAACTCTATTTCTTATTTCAGCTTATTTTAGTTCTAACATTTAGTTTCATGTAATATTTATATTTTATTTCAGTGTTTTAGTTTTGGTTAATAATAACCATGGGCTTAATAAATAAATAAATAAATAAATAAACTCCATTATCAGCAATTAATTATTTTATTTATTTTTTGCTCATTTTTTGAAGAAGCTGTAGAGATACAAATCGTGACCTGGGCATGTTTTTTGTCACGGTAGGGATGTGGGGTATCATTCGGTCGACTGTCATTACAAAAATGCCCCAGCAATAAAATGAACAATGCTAACAATGTGTTTCTCTGCACACAGTACCTCCAGCCAGTTGACAAACTTGGCCACGTCTGCCCCCACCAGTCCGGTGTTTTCTGCTGATGTGGGGTAGTGTTTGCTGGCCCGATCCAGCCAGTCCACCACAATGACATTGGCACTGGGTTCACGTTCAAACAGAGCCGACACCAGCTTATAGACCCAGCTCTCAAGCAGACCCGCGACCTACAGGTGACACCACCGTTATTTATTATACTACAGTAATATAGCAAAATAAATGAAGTAACAGTTACATAAACACATGCAGTTGATATAGGGGAAAATAAGGGAAGGACATTAACTCTAGAGCGTTGTTTGAAAACATGTGTGAACTCACCGACCATCCGTGGATAATGAGGAAGGTTTGGGAATCATTTTTGAAGTTGCATTCCAAAATAGAGTCCCGTTGTCCCGGGACGAGATAGCAAAGATCCTCGTCAGGGAATTCTGGGTTTCTGATGGAGAACTTGGACTCGATGTCACTGTAGTCCACTGTCAGCTCAGTGGAGTTTCCTGAAACAAACAGCACCTGTTAATATCATCAATCACTTTAGCATGTGCATCTATTTAATACTGTATTATAGTCATTATATATGTGAAATCCGGAGGAGGAAGGGTTCTTCACAAGATATTTCCTCACCACTTTGACTTGTAAGCCATTATTCTCTGTAAAGCTGCTTTGAAACACTGTGTATTGTGGAAATGAAATAAAACTGATCTGGACTCGCTGATTCAGAATCAGTGTATATGCAATTAAGCGGCTCATATAAAAATGCAACTACACTGATCCTGGACCTGTGCCCTTGTCAATTCCACATACGCATGTATTTGTTTATCTAAATACAGTTGATTGCAATGCATTCTTATTGCAAAACAAACACATAGACACATATTCACAGTTTGCAATTTTAGTGCTTTAACTTATTGATTCATTCTAATATTTACATTTTATTTCAATTAACAAAATATTTTTTCAATAATTTTAGTAACCCCGAGCTTAATTCCCTTAATAATTGTACATTGCTAAATAAATAAATTAATAATAGACTTAAGTTTTACTCATTTTATTTATTTATTTATAAATGTTTTATTTATTTTAATTTTATTTATTAGTTTTTTCCATATATATATATATATTACAAATAAACAAATGTAAAATGAAGATTAAACAGAAATACATATTTTAATAGTAGCATCTACATCATTTTGATGGTCAAAAACTTACTAGCAAACACTTCAGTGGAGTTGGAGATTGGTTCGCTCGCAATAAGAGAAAATCCGATAACCAGCAGCCAGAAACCTTCTGTTCCCATAGTACAGAATAAATAAATAATTTTAATTGTAGGGTACAGTATAAATAAATAGTTGTGCGCTAATGATATAACGAGCCAAAGGAAGCTCCGCGTGTTATTTATCTGTGAACCTGCTGCTGCTCAATGCATTTATACCGAACAACGCCTGCGTTTTCCGTGCTCTTCAGCCATTGGTTGAAAGTGCGCGGGGGGCGTGGTTATCGGGGACACTTCAGCAAATCAAAGGAGCGAGATTTACATTCATACGACTGTCAATCACAAGCGTAACGTAAACAACTGCATATGCATGAATGAGTTGCTTTAGCCTTTGTGTTCAGCCTGAAGATTTAAACGTTGTGATGCTAAACGCTAAAATAGTTATGCAGAAGCTTCTGGATATTGGATATTGTAAACGCATATCATTGTTTTGGTGATTTATTATAAAAGTTATTTTAAAAAGGATGGCTTTATATATATTTCCATTACACAAATGTCTTATTTTAATTACTTTTATATTAATTCATTCATTCATTATTGTCTATTTTTGGTTTTAATTATTATAGCCTTATTGTATTTGTTTATGTCTGTATCTATTTCTATATTTGTTTATATTCTTGTATTGCTAAGTAAAAAAAAAACTATTTAGACATTATAACTCTGATTTCAGAAGTTTATTTTGATATCATTTGTCCAATCATTCTAAAGTAATGCTGTTATTCTTCAGAATTACAGGTGTATGATCTTATTTCAGCCTTTGTGTTCAGCCTGAAGATTTAAACGTTGTGATGCTAAACGCTAAAATAGTTATGCAGAAGCTTCTGGATATTGGATATTGTAAACGCATATTGTTTTGGTGATTTATTATAAAAGTTATTTTAAAAAGGATGGCTTTATATATATTTCCATTACACAAATGTCTTATTTTAATTACTTTTATATTAATTCATTCATTCATTATTGTCTATTTTTGGTTTTAATTATTATAGCCTTATTGTATTTGTTTATGTCTGTATCTATTTCTATATTTGTTTATATTCTTGTATTGCTAAGTAAAAAATCATTTCAGACATTATAACTCTGATTTCAGAAGTTTATTTTGATATCATTTGTCCAATCATCCTAAAGTAATGCTGTTATTCTTCAGAATTACAGGTGTATGATCTTATTTCTCCTGTTAGAATTCCTTTGGGATTTTTGCAAAGAACATGTGGCATCTTGTGGCATTTTAGTCTTTAAACATACACACTGAAGCCATAATCAAGTTTATTTATTATTATTATTATTTTTTTTTTTTTTGGAAAATAAGGGAAGGACATTAACTCTAGAGCGTTGTTTGAAAACATGTGTGAACTCACCGACCATCCGTGGATAATGAGGAAGGTTTGGGAATCATTTTTGAAGTTGCATTCCAAAATAGAGTCCCGTTGTCCCGGGACGAGATAGCAAAGATCCTCGTCAGGGAATTCTGGGTTTCTGATGGAGAACTTGGACTCGATGTCACTGTAGTCCACTGTCAGCTCAGTGGAGTTTCCTGAAACAAACAGCACCTGTTAATATCATCAATCACTTTAGCATGTGCATCTATTTAATACTGTATTATAGTCATTATATATGTGAAATCCGGAGGAGGAAGGGTTCTTCACAAGA
The DNA here is from genome assembly GCF_001515645.1 of Sinocyclocheilus grahami. Taxonomy (NCBI): domain Eukaryota; kingdom Metazoa; phylum Chordata; class Actinopteri; order Cypriniformes; family Cyprinidae; genus Sinocyclocheilus; species Sinocyclocheilus grahami. The sequence continues at coordinate 1,361,564 of NW_015505635.1, forward strand.
TATTTCCTCACCACTTTGACTTGTAAGCCATTATTCTCTGTAAAGCTGCTTTGAAACACTGTGTATTGTGGAAATGAAATAAAACTGATCTGGACTCGCTGATTCAGAATCAGTGTATATGCAATTAAGCGGCTCATATAAAAATGCAACTACACTGATCCTGGACCTGTGCCCTTGTCAATTCCACATACGCATGTATTTGTTTATCTAAATACAGTTGATTGCAATGCATTCTTATTGCAAAACAAACACATAGACACATATTCACAGTTTGCAATTTTAGTGCTTTAACTTATTGATTCATTCTAATATTTACATTTTATTTCAATTAACAAAATATTTTTTCAATAATTTTAGTAACCCCGAGCTTAATTCCCTTAATAATTGTACATTGCTAAATAAATAAATTAATAATAGACTTAAGTTTTACTCATTTTATTTATTTATTTATAAATGTTTTATTTATTTTAATTTTATTTATTAGTTTTTTCCATATATATATATATATTACAAATAAACAAATGTAAAATGAAGATTAAACAGAAATACATATTTTAATAGTAGCATCTACATCATTTTGATGGTCAAAAACTTACTAGCAAACACTTCAGTGGAGTTGGAGATTGGTTCGCTCGCAATAAGAGAAAATCCGATAACCAGCAGCCAGAAACCTTCTGTTCCCATAGTACAGAATAAATAAATAATTTTAATTGTAGGGTACAGTATAAATAAATAGTTGTGCGCTAATGATATAACGAGCCAAAGGAAGCTCCGCGTGTTATTTATCTGTGAACCTGCTGCTGCTCAATGCATTTATACCGAACAACGCCTGCGTTTTCCGTGCTCTTCAGCCATTGGTTGAAAGTGCGCGGGGGGCGTGGTTATCGGGGACACTTCAGCAAATCAAAGGAGCGAGATTTACATTCATACGACTGTCAATCACAAGCGTAACGTAAACAACTGCATATGCATGAATGAGTTGCTTTAGCCTTTGTGTTCAGCCTGAAGATTTAAACGTTGTGATGCTAAACGCTAAAATAGTTATGCAGAAGCTTCTGGATATTGGATATTGTAAACGCATATCATTGTTTTGGTGATTTATTATAAAAGTTATTTTAAAAAGGATGGCTTTATATATATTTCCATTACACAAATGTCTTATTTTAATTACTTTTATATTAATTCATTCATTCATTATTGTCTATTTTTGGTTTTAATTATTATAGCCTTATTGTATTTGTTTATGTCTGTATCTATTTCTATATTTGTTTATATTCTTGTATTGCTAAGTAAAAAATCATTTCAGACATTATAACTCTGATTTCAGAAGTTTATTTTGATATCATTTGTCCAATCATCCTAAAGTAATGCTGTTATTCTTCAGAATTACAGGTGTATGCTCTTATTTCTCCTGTTAGAATTCCTTTGGGATTTTTGCAAAGAACATGTGGCATCTTGTGGCATTTTAGTCTTTAAACATACACACTGAAGCCATAATCAAGTTTATTTATTATTATTATTATTTTTATTTTATTTTTTTAAATTTTTAATTTAATTGTATTTATTTTTACAACTTTTTTCAATTACATTTTTTAATTGTTTTATTTTAAATTTTTTTAAAAGTCTGATTACATTATTCTCATTTATCTGCGCAAGCATTTATTTACTTATTTTTTCAATTTGAGATCTCTTTTGCAAGTTTTCTCATAAGAGACTCAAAACACTTTGTTGTACAGTCTTTCTCAATTCTTTCTCTTTCTGTCAATCTGGCAGTGAGTCTCACGTTTGCATTATAGCCTATATCTCATGCCAGATCCTCGTTCTGCAACTGGCAACATGAATTTGATCAACTGTATCAGCAGATGTAATCTTCATTGAAACAGTTTTCATAAATGCTTCAATCAATGTTCCAGTGTTTTGCTAAACAAGAACATTGTGCATAAATTTCAGCATTGCATTGAGCAAGAATTTCTGCAAACCTCACTGTTGCTCAAAGTCTGTGAATCATCTGGTGTTGCAGTGATGTTTAGTGCTTGTATAAAGTCAGTTTCCAGTGATTTTAATTAGGCTTTTATATAACACACTTTATAAAAGCTGAAGAAACACTGATGCATGATCTGAAGAAACTCACCCCAGGAGTTTATGTCAGCACTCAGAGCATTAAATATCTCAGATATTAGCTTTTTTTTTTTTTTGATGGAAAGAATGTGGAGATGACATGGCCCTCTTTTCTGACCGTATGGTGAGAGTGATGTATCAGATGGTAATAACATGGTAAAAAATCAAATGTTGACAGCAGGAGGTGTCTACAAGACATTTACTGCTGCTCTTTGAGGAACAGCCAACAGGAGGCATTATAGTGCATCAAGTCTGGCCAGATATTAATGTATATTAATCTGATATGCAGATAAAATTAAGGAATGTTTTTATTAATTAATTATGAATTATTGCTATTATTTGGGGTTTGTTTGTAACATTTATATTTATATCATTGATGAGCATTAATAAAAACACACGTTTCTATCATCTTTTAGGACATGTACTATGATATATGATACCTTGAAGTATCACATAAACACATGGCATATGAATGTGATCATATAATAAGCATACAGTTTCACAAGATTATAAGCAAAGACCCAATCAATCAAATAATTAGCTACTACTGTATTTCAGAGTAATATAATCTGACTTTCTTTATGTACTATAGCGCCCCCTGATGACAAGTGAAAGCACTTCTCTTTTAAGAAACCTTTCATCTCACTGAGGTTTTGAGAGTCCTGTGTAGTTGAAATAAGGAGTGTCCGTTATTCCAGATCTCACCACTAGAGGACAGCTGTCACTCATCAATGACAAATCATTCCTTAAAAGAGGCACCAGGACTTTGACTTTCGACCTCTGCTCTGACCTAGGAAAAGGTCAACAACTATCTCCTAAACCCCTTAAACGGGTTTATCTAGACCAGGGGTTGCAAACGTCGGTCCTGGAGAGCCGCAGCCCTGCAGAGTTTTGCTTCAACCCTAATCAAACACACCTGAACAAGCTAATCAAGGTCTGAAGGGTTACTAGAAAGCTACAGGCAGGTAGGTTTTAATTAGGGTTGGAGCTGTACTCTGCAGGGCTGCGGCTCTCAGGACCGGAGTTCGCCACCCCTGATCTAGACTATAAAACACTTTTAGGCCATGATCTCTAAATCATCTAGAGCAGAACACTTTTACAAAAATTCCGTAAAATTTACGGTAAAAAAATGGCAGCTGTGGTTGCCGGATTTTTTACGTAAAAAATACGGTAGCAACATTTTAGGTTTTACGATTTTAACTTAAATTTACAGTTAAATACCGTAATTTCATTAACTTAAATAATGTTAATATACCAACCTACTGAAGTACTGAAATCTGTTTTGTATCTTTGTAATACACTGATAAACACCCAATGCAGGAGGTGATGAGAAAGTCACATGATGAACCAAAGCCCATCACACCACACGCTTTTAAATGATAACATATATAGAAGGTGCACAGCGTCATTCACACAAACACCATCATGGTAACACACGTGAAAGTGAAATAATGCAATAAACATTCGTTTAACAACATTAGGTGTAACATACAACCCTACTATACAAAACTGATAAGAAAAAACATAGTTATTTAAACAAAAAAACATACAATTTTAAATGTAATGGATGTTACAATGGATGCCTGTCTTTTTCACTTCCAAAAACGGTATGCTATCATAAAATTGCATATAATGTCCAATACAGTTTTTCACCGTATAGGGGACATTACCGTTAACCATTTAATAGGTTTTTACTGTAGTATTTTTACAGTCTTTTACCGTTAAATTCATGGTCATTTTTACAGTAGGAACACAGGGCTGGAGGATGAAGGAGAGAGAGAGATTTCATCCAAACGTGTCTGTCTCTCTCCTCCCTGAGATCGTTATGGCTCTTTGGCTCGTTTCAGCGAGTCTCTCAGTAACGACCCTCAAAAGACAGCTTGATTTAATGCTGTCTGGTTCTGTCCGATATACCTTTCTGCAATTAGAAGCTGTCCAAAAATTACCATGGTAATCAAAGTGTCTGTCAAAACAACATAGTTACTGCCGTTGTAAAAGCATCATCAATTCATATGAGTTCTAAATCTGTCATTTTGTTGATTTATTTATTTAACTGTGAAGATGGTAGTCTTCATACTTATGGTATTCTAAAATGGTATTCAGCAACAATTCAACATTTTTAAAAGAAGGTTTTAAAAGAAGCATTTTCTGCTCACCAAAGCTGCATTTATTTGATCAAAAATACAGAAAAAAACAGTAATATTGTGAAATAGTATTCTAATTTAAAAGAACTGTTTTCTATGTGAACATCTAGTAAAATGTGCAGTCTTCAGTGTCACGTGATCATTCAGAAATCATTCTGATGTGCTTATTTGCTCCTCAAGAAACATTTCTGATTATCAATGTTGGATGTGTTTAAAGCTTCACATGCTAACATAGGGCTGGTCAAATGTACATGTACACTTTAGATTTAAGCATCTGTCAGATGGATTGAGGTTATAACTTACGGAAGTTGGAAGCTGATGAGTTTTATATATATATGTTTTATTATGATTTTAGTTGTAGTTTTGTTGGCTGTAATAACCCTGAGTGTGTATCAACTGAAGTGCATTTGTGCTGTTTACAGTCGTGCAGTGTTTGCTGTCAGTGTTGGGCTTCATTCTCAGGACCTCAGCTATGCTCTTGACTCACACTATAAACTCTGTCTATTCCCAAGATACCCATATGCTTTTTTGGGTGTTTTTACCATAATAGGGCATGAGGATATGCAGATGCACTTCCTGTGGGAGGATCTTTTTTCTTTCAGTGATGCAGCTACACACTCTCTCTCTCTCTCCACTGTATTTCTATCACTTGTCCTTTTTGCAGTTTCTCAGATGTGTTTATTTAAATCAAGAAATCCTTAAGGAGCTGCACTGTGTGTCCATGCACAACACTTCAGCATGCAACAATAACAGCAGGCAATCAAATATGGTTTCTTCAAGCTGCATGGAAGAAAGTAAAGATTAAGCATTTAAAGTTGATGTTATTGTATATAGAGTCACCCCTCTCTACAATACCGATGAAGTAAGATTTTTTAATGTAAACAATACCAATGAAGTAAGATTTTTTTTTAATGTTTTTGAAAGCTGCTCACCAAAATACAATAAAAACTGGAATATTGTGAAATATTTTTACTAATTAAAACAACTGTTTTCTATGTGAAAATATAGTAAAAGGTAATTGATTGCTGTGATCAAAGCTGAATTTTCAGTCTTCAGTGTCACGTGATCCTTCAGAAATCATTCTAATATGCTGATTTGCTGCTCAAGAAACATTTTTGGTTATTATCAATGTTGAAATGTTCATATTTTTGTGAAAACCGTGATGCATTTTATTTTTCAGGATTCTTTGATGAATAGAAAGTTCAAGAGAACAGTATTTATTTGAAATAGAAGTCTTTTGTGATATTATAAATGTCTTTACTGTCACCTTTGATCATTTTTAATGCATCCTTGCATTAAAATTTTGCGCGTGCACACACACACGCACGCACGCACGCACGCACAGCCTATGTGAGCAGAAAGTTTTTAAAAATATAATAATAAAAATGACAATTTTAATTTTATTTTGTTTATTTGATAATATATAAAATATATACAATTTATATATATATATATATATACACACACACACACAATTTAAAATAGTAATTAATTTTAATTAATTATTAATAAAATTTAAAATTATATATTTCTATTATGTAATTAAATTAAAGTCTAAGATGAGATTTTTTTTAGTATTAAAATTGTTTAATACTAAATTATATGTAATGTATACATCTGTGTATTTATTAAATAATAAAATAATTTTTATTTTTGTGTTAAAGGAAATTGTTACATATTGAAATGTTGCTTTAATTATTTAAAAGTAAACTGTATGTTCTAAATTAATTATTTAATAATAAATTATATATAATATATAAACTATATCCTTGTGCATGTTTATTTATTTATTTATTGTTTGCATATTTAAATGTTCCAAATTAATTATTTATTACATAATAATTTTTTTTATGAAACTAACCATATTTAGATTTTAGATTAGATTTTTGTGAAATTCTGTGATATTTCTGATTGAATCAGGACACTCAGTGATGAAAAATATAGTGTGAAATTTATTTATTATATTGATTAAATCATGACAAATGGGTGTTAATTTGTTAAAAGCCAGAATGTTGATTGAAAAATAAAAGGTATTGATGATATCAAAAGGAAAGTCATTTTAGAATCCGAGCAAGTGACTGCAGTTTGATAAACCACTCACATGCATTAATGAATCATTCACAGTAAGACCAGGGCTGTGTTTTTAAGCAAGTAAACAGGGTCAGTTTGACTCGCTTGAGGAGACACTAAACCCTCTGAAGCACATCTTGCTTCATGCACTCGCTCCAAATAAGGGAATCGGCTGACTTTGAGACGTTCTGTGGCTAAAAAGTTTGCTTGAGGAGGGGGAGCTGCACATTTTGGTGCTTGCGTGTGTGTGTGTGTGTGTGTGTGTGTTGAGGAAGGGGTTCAAACAGGGAGGTGGAGGCCACCAGGGAACGAGACTCGTCTCCTCCAGCTCAGGTTGTGTTTCAGTGTGGACTCTGTCTCTCTCCCCCGCTGTCTGGTGTCATCTGACGAGGAAAAGCGCTGTGATTCCTCTCTCTGTCTGACTTTGCTCTAGATCCCGGAGGCTCTCGGTTTCCTCTTCATTCTCTCTCTGGTAAGAAACTCCAAGAGCAGAAAAATGGAGGCCATTAAGAAGAAGATGCAGATGCTGAAGCTGGATAAGGAGAACGCCATCGACCGAGCGGAGCAGGCCGAGTCTGATAAGAAGGCAGCAGAAGACAAGTGCATACAGGTGAGACTCGGATCTGAGACTGATGAGTTCAGTGAGACGATCCTTACAGAAAGTGCTTGTGATGCCATTGTACAGTGATGCTATCAGATGGTTTTACTTTCATATATACTGTATGCTGTTTAAAAGTTTGGATACTTTACTGAAATTATAGTTTTCATGATTTTTTTAATATTTTACCCTAAAGCCTTCTATATAACTGCATAAAATGAGTTTTGAACACTAAAAAAAGACTTTATCAAATATTATTTGATCACATTTTACAAGTAATTACTATTTCAGTCTACTTCAAAATTTCACATTTAATTCAGTGTTACTTGCTGTTTCTTTGAATTGTTTGTGAAGTTTACTAGCTATTTCTGAGTGAAAATAGTTTCAAAGTAAATCATACACGTTTTTTCAGGATTTTTCTGGAAAATAGTTTTTTTCTATTATTTTTTAATAATTTAATAATAAAATAAATAAAATAAATAAATCGCCATCTATCTATCTATCTATCCATCCATCCATTCATCCAAATAGATTTAAGATTAGTTTTTTTTGTTAACATAGATTTGAGATTTTTTTGACATTTGTGATTGATACTGGATACTATAAATTGGAGGAAAATATAACTTTTTTTGAAAACAAAACTAAGAGCATTTATGTATGTATTTTATTTTATTTTATTTTATTTTATTTTATTTTATTTTATTTTATTTTTTTATTTTATTACTTATTTTATTTTATTTTTTAAATTATTATTATTATTATTTTTTATTTTTATTTATTTTTTTGTTTAGTTTTGTTTTGGAAAAGTGTAATCAAGTGTCCGGTGCACATGTTCCTCCTTCAGTAGTTTACATGCATCCCAGAAAGCAACTCATGAAATTGACTGATGAAAGATTTTTTTTGCAGTGATACCATAGAAGAACATTTGGGTTCTACAAAGAACCTTTCAGTGATCAGTTCCTAAAAGAACTACTTTTTTCTTAGTGTGAAGAATATTCTAGTAAAAATGTTTCACTATAAATAACCTTTTGTGGAATGGAGAGATTCCATTGATGATAAAAGTTCTTCATGGAACCATAAGTGCAGTTTCTAAATCTCTAAATGTGAATAATTCTCTATATTTTTGGCAATATGGCATTTGACTGGTTGACTGGTTCTGGATAAGGGAAACTGAAGGAGAGTGGCTTCATTCCCAGACATTCCGGGCATCCGCGGGGATGGTGAGGACTTTAGGGAGCACAGCTGTTTCTCTGTGTTTGGAGATGTTTACGACTCTCTGGAGTGCAGCATCCCACAAATCTCTCAACATCCCCAAACATTTCAGAGATACAACATGTCTGGATTCTAAACATTTTCATTTCACTCATGAGCTGTTCTTATGGGACATTAAATGGATGCCTGACAGTTTTTGACTATTCCATGTCAAAATAAAGCCTCTTTACTGAATGTTTAAGAGGCTTAAACATCCATTGAATCTTTCCCTCCACAAAAGGTTCATGTAATGGAAAAAGCTCTTTAGATCTGTAAAGCATTCTTCATTAAGAAAAAAGGGGTTATTTTAAGAAACAGTTTACTGAAAGGTTCTTTGGTGAGCCCAAAAAGGTTCTTTATGTTTAAGAGTGTATATTTTAGCTTTTTTTATTGCTAATCTTTACTAGATACACGTGTTATTATCTTATTTAACTATTTATGTTTATGTTATTTACTTTAACTCTGATCATTGTATACAGAATAGCAAGTGGTTAGGAGAAAAAAAAGTCAAAATTGCACGTGGAACTCTACGTCTTACAATGGAAATAAATCAAATAATTACAAAATGACATATTAATAAATTATATAAAATATTTTGAATAAAAGTCTTTTTTATTTAAAAAAAAACTAGTACTCTTATTAATAATAATACAAAAATATGTTTTTTATTTTATTTTTTAATTAAAATGCCTTAATAATTTAAAATCAGCTGTTACATTATAAATATCTTGCATAAATTCATTTTAACAACAGCAAATGTTTACAAAGATTAACCAAATATGCCTGTTTCATTGTATATCGTATCGTATCATATCATATATATCATACATCATATTATTTAGAACTGCAGCTCAGGGACTATCTCATATGCAGTAACTATCTTCATATTGTATAGTGTAATAATATATATTGTATTAATTGAAGCTGGAGATTTTAATCACAGATCAGATCTACAACAAACAACAACAAATCAAATAAATCAGATTAATCTGTTTTGAAAACATTTGCTATATATATCTTTAGCTTTAATTAATACAACATAATAAATAATGATAATTACTGCAAAAGACTCTGAGCCGCAGTTCAGACATGGTTTAGTTTTGTCACGTTGTAACTGCTCACTGGAGACGCTGATGGAATGTAAGTGTTGATGATCAGAAGATTGCAGATTCTAGAATTAGAATCACACAAACAGAATCCCAGGTCAGTGATGCAGACAAACACAGATCTGCTGCTCATACGTGTGTCAGGTGGAATAGATCCTGTCAGTCTGACATAATCACATAATCACAAGTCTGACATAATCACATAATCACAAGTGATGTTTAGCTGCAGCTGCACAGACAGACGTCTCTGAGGACACGCGCAGACGTGCTATCTATCTATCTATCTATCTATCTATCTATCTATCTATCTATCTATCTATCTATCTATCTATCTATCTATCTATCTATCTATCTATCTATCTTTTTCAATTTCAAAAGAAATACAGTCAATATTTCCTGTGGTGTGGCACACTATACTACATCTCAGACTATTTTTAAAATCATTTTCCACATATAATTGCTCACATTAATTGCAAGACCACGCGTTAATTGAGATGATTATTATTTGTTGCTTTACAAAATCATTTGTCACACTGCAGGACCATTTAAAATTAAACTAATTGTTATTTAAAATGGCAAAATGGTATTTAAAAATTGTAGGGGAAAAGGTGCCTATTACAAGACCTGAGGTGTACAATTTCCCTTATAAAGCCCTTATGCAAATCAAATTTAAGCTAGAATGTTGTTGATAATAAAATAAATTGACATGTTGTTTGTCATCTACCCATATACTGTCTAAAAATACTTTTTACTATTTTAGGTATGAAACTGTGTGCCATGTACATAATGGGAATTTTTTTTAATCAAATTAAATGTGTTCAGCATAAAATTAGGGAAGCTCTGTCACACAGCAGGAAAATGCTCATCAAGTGATATTTTCCAAAAATAACGCTTGTTTGTCAGCCTGTTTGCAGAACTTCATTTAATTGTATTGTACGACAAAGAATATGTTGTTGATTATAAATGCACTGGAAATTCTTTGGAAAATACAATTTGAGTTCAGGCTATTGTTGTGGGATTCTGTCTGATCTGACGGGGCGATTGGTATGGTTCATGCTCTTGCTTGAGGAACCCATACCATCCTTCAATATTTCCTAGTGTAGTTTCTAAGTGACAGAACATGACGTCATTACTTACCCTGAGATGTAAGACATGTTAGTATAGGCCTGTTTCCCCCACACAGACGTTGCTGTAAGCTATGTGGGCAGTTTCAAGAGAGAGTTCAGAGTTCTCCCCCACCACAAACAAACACACACACACACACACACACATAACCCATAGCCTTTACTCAAAGGGTATTTGCTGTTATGACCCTCTGGCTCTTTTTGGTTGTGTGTTGGAAAGGTCAGCTTCTCTGTAGTGCCGATGTTTAGCTGCAGCTGCACAGACAGACGTCTCTGAGGACACGCGCAGACGTGCTATCTATCTATCTATCTATCTATCTATCTATCTATCTAT
>NW_015505635.1:1372816-1374085 GCF_001515645.1 Sinocyclocheilus grahami
GAAAAGAAAAGTCTAATTCATATTTGCATATTCATTTAGTTTAAGCCTAACTATGGAACTGCTTTCAGGAAGAGCCAATAGGAGCATATGGTAAAAGCTAATTTTACAGCTTTGGGGCTTTGTTCGTCTCAAATGGTGGGAAGAGAGAAAAAAACCTGAGAGCATAGGCTAAGTGAACAATGTTTCATGTGCTAAAATGATTGTGGGTATTATTCTGAAATTACTGGATCCAGGCTTGGCTGAGACAGGCAGTTAAGGTTTCAGAATGTGCTTTTGACCAACAATTTAAAAGGGTTGAAGTGCCGAGGCCATTATGTCATCATTTATTCATATTTAAATTCCCTCCCGACCACTCACGCACATGCACGGGTGCACACGTATGTTCCATCACAGGCTTTTACAGTAAATTACTTAAGCCATGTGTTGGACCAAGCAACTGCTCTCCCATGAACACATGCACACACATGTACATTATCCCTCCTTTGTCTTTCTTGTCCATCAACCGCACTCCCCATTTGCTAATGGATTAATCGGAGCATTGCTAAGAAGGAAGACCTGCTGTCTGCACTGCCCAAAATGGCCCCCTGAGACTTCAGCCGGTCTTATCTACTCATCTGGTCCCACAACCTTCCTTTTGCCACATAATCAAAGGGAATGCTTACATTAGGTCGTGTACGCTGATGGGCTGTTGTGTTGGTTACCAGCACTAAAACATCTTTTCCCAAGATTGCTGGTTGATAAAAGGCAGTTGGTGGTCTTAAGTGCTGCATTGAGGGAATATTGTTCTCTCGCATTAATATTGTTATGCATATAAGCAGTTTAGCGATGCACAACAGGGAGACACAAGTTCAAGGCTTCAGAGATAAGCTTTAAATGAGAGTGCTAACTTTTGTGTGCTGTACACAATAATATAATTTTCACAGTGGAATTCTCATCTGTGCTATCAAATATGGAAGTGGCAACGATGTTTATTCAAGTTCTCCTGGTGGCAGACCTGGTTTTCACTTAGAAAACACTCAAGGCTGAGTGTTTTCTGATCAATAGCTGTGATAGAACTGACCGTAGGCGTGAAACTCACCAGTTCTCGCTCATAATCAGAGTGGCGAAAGCTGATAAAATGCGATTGGACTCAGATAAGTTTATTTGCATTTATTTATTAATATCAGTGATTCTTGCAGACCACACACCAGCGGCGTTTGGCAGCATGACAGGATGTAAGGCGGAATGTTAATGAGTGGCAAACAAATCTTCCTGTCTTTTGAGTTTTTT
>NW_015505635.1:1374837-1375438 GCF_001515645.1 Sinocyclocheilus grahami
TCTGTGATGTGCAGATTGCATTTCTCCATGTGTGAGGAGACGTTCCTGCCTGCCACTCTCACCTCTTTGAGTGACGCTTTGAACCCAAAAGGGCATGACAGAGGAAGGCAAAAAAAAAAGTCCCCTCTCTTAAATCTGTTCCGGGTAGAGTGAGAGAGGCGGATGGAAAGAAGGTTAGAGTACCCATGAGCTCCATGGGTTAGGGACAGGATCTCCCAGAGCTGTCAGGGTGAATGAGAAAGCACTGATGTTGGTTAAATCTATTAAAGGTAATGTGGGGTGAACCGTGAGCTTGATGGGTGGCGGCCCTATTCAGAGACGCTCGGCACAAACAATGCGAGCGGAAGAGACAGTCCAAATTCTCAACATTTAGAGCTTTAATTGCTCTTTCCGTAGGTTCACAATGTGCCTATTTGTTTGAAAGCATTTCTCTTTCAGATTTGAGCATAAGGTTGTGCCATTTAGACTTGAATTGAGAATGCCATGTAAATTCCAGTTGCAGTTTGAATTTAACCCTTAAATGCATGAATGTTTCGCCAATCATTACTACATATTTGGGTCTTTAGCGACCCGGACCTATATATCCAGCACGGATGGATCT
>NW_015505635.1:1375448-1387131 GCF_001515645.1 Sinocyclocheilus grahami
TATCTATCTATCTATCTATCTATCTATCTATCTATCTAATGTTCTGTTGTTGGTTTTTTAGCTGGAAGACGAGTTGCTTACTCTGCAGAAGAAACTGAAAGGAACTGAAGATGAACTGGACAAATATTCAGAAGCTCTCAACGATGCTCAGGAGAAGCTGGAGCTGTCTGAGAAAAAGGCGACAGATGTGAGTATTCAAGCATTAGACCCGGTTTATACAGATAATATGATTTTTCTTCAATAAGACGCCGGTTTTCGGTTAAACACCATCATCAAAATCAAAAAACGCATGGGATGATAATAATGAGTCCCTCGCTGCTTTCATACGCATGTGGCTCTGCGGTAAATCTTTGCACCTGGTCGGGATGGGAAGCTTCAGACAGATTGTTCTCATTCCAGCAACAAAGATGCTTTAATCATATAGTGGGAGCATGTAAGCAGCTCCATGTGGAAAAAAACAGGAAGAAAAAGCTTCCCCACATTCCTTTCCGGCTACCGCTGACAGCCTTGCATAAATGTCTTTCCCACTCATTCTGTTACCGGACGCCCCAGAGACGTCAAACGTCTTCAGTGTGCAATTTTCTAGCAAGGCTTGAACTCATCAGCCTTTTTTTTAACAAAACAACCTCGGAAAGCTGTGGAATCCGGGCTCAAATGCAGAGGAAATGGATATTTAGGGCAAGAGCCACCTCTGAAACCCACAGAGAGAAAATCCAGACTACAAAGCATGAGAGCCGGAGCTGCACAACCGAGAAACATTATAAAAAACTGTCTGGACGTGACGTCCACCGTCCCAGAGCTGCATTCTTTAAAGCACTGGGAGAGAATGAAGGCTATACTTCTTAAAGGGACAGTTTAAATAAAAACCCTTTCTCTTACTAAAAAACTCAACCAAAAGCACCATAAAAGTGACGTAAAGGTAAACTATTAAGATTTTCAAGAAACATTATTTACTATTTCTTTTTATCAATGCTGAAAATATATATAACATCCCCAAATATGTATATAAAACAATATCCCCAGCCATCCCCTATTAATATAAACTACACATATACACTACCGTTCAAAAGTTTGGGATCAGTAAGATTTTTTATATTTTTTACTGAAGTTTCTTGTGCTCATCAAGGCTGTATTTATTTGATCAAAAATACAGAAAAAAAAACCTTTTATTTTATGAAATATTATTGCAATTTAAAATAACAGTTTCTATTTTAATACACTTTAAAATGTAATTTATTCCTGTGATGTGCAGCTGTATTTTCAGCATCATTACTGCAGTCTTCAGTGTCACATGATCTTCAGAAATCAGTATAATATGCTGATTTATTATCAGTGCTGGACACTGTTGTGCTGCTTCATGTTTTTCAATATTGAATGTTTTTCAATATGAATGATTTCAATATTAGAAATTGAAATAATATCTCACAATATTACAGTTTTTTCTGTATTTTTGATCAAATAAATACAGCCTTGATGAGCACAAGAGACTCCATTAAAAAGCATTCAAAATCTTACTGATCCCAAACTTTTGAATAGCAGTGTTACACACTTTTATTGAGCAAGAATGCATTCTATTAATAAAAGGTGGGAGTAAAAACATTTATAATGTTACAAGAGATTTCTATTTAAAATAAAAGCTGTTCTTTTGAGCTTTCTATTCATCAAAGAATCCTGAAAATGTAAAAATTAATCATGGTTTCCACAAAAATATTGGGCAGCACAACTGTTTGCAACATTGATAATAATAAAAAAAGTTTTTGAGCATCATATTAGAATGATTTCTGAAGGACCGTGTGACACTGGAGACTAGAGTAATGATGCTGAAAATCCAGCTTTGATCACAGAAATAAATTACATTTTTAGCATATATTTGAATAGAAAACAGTTATTTTAAATTGTAATAATATTGTATTTTTGATTTTAAAAAAAATCTTTCCAAAAATTATTCCAAACTTTTGTAGTCCTGTACAGTACACTTACATTATACATTTGGCAGACACTTATATCTACTGCATGTTTTTATAGTATGGAAAATAATCTCTGTTCCAAAACATTTTAAAGTCATCCTAGAAGTGTTTTGGCTTTTCCAAAAGCTAGATGACAAAAGATGTCTTCTTTTAACAATCACAGAATGCATTGCTTTAAATATAAATATTCTTTTAAATATTCAGTGTTTTTCTATTTTACTCAATATTTGTGTGTTATGCTGATTAAAATATGAAAGCATTAGCTTGCCAACATACTAAACCAAACTTTTATTTAGGTATATTGAAATTGAAAGGATGCTGCCTTAGTAGGCGGTAGACAATAAGGCAGCTCAGGTTTTGTATAAGCAGTCTGAAATCTGACTTAGCACAAGCTCTAAAAATACTGTTAGGTTGTTTTTTATTTCATTATATGGACATAAAACATTTAGGAAAGGAAAGGACGTGTGGTGTCCCATACTTGGAATTTGTGCTCTGCATTTAACCCATCCAAGTGCACACACACACAGCAGTGAGTAGTGAACAAACACGCACACACACCGTGAACACACACCTGGAGCAGTGTGCAGCGGCACCCGGTGAGCAGCTGGGGGTTTGGGGTCTTGCTCAAGGGTCTCACCTCAGTCGTGGTATGGAGGGTGGAGAGAGCGCTGGATATTCACTCCCCCCACCAACAATCCCTGCCGGACCTGAGACTCAAACCCGCTACCTTCGAGTTACATGTCTGACTCTCTAATCATAAGGCCACGATTTACCTGATTTACCATCCAGATATAGATCATTACAGCACGGTCTCGCAATTTGTGTAATATTTCTATACAAGGCAACAGCATAGGTCTGTGCAGAGCATGAAGTTCACTTCATTTCTTTCTTTTCACTCACAATCTCACACACACACACACAGCCCAAGAATGTGAGGAATTCAACTAAAGCAAACAATGAACCTTCAGCTCTTGAATCTAATGAATCCAACTCTTTTGCTGGGGGAAACACACACACACACACCAGCCGTCTGCAGCAAAAATACTCCCACACATGCTGGAATTCACTGAATGGAATACAAATGGTATTATGATAGCGTCATGCAATTTTTTAGGCAGTGAACTGGTTAAAGAAAGCTGTGAGCTACTCAAAGCTTTGCATTACGCTGATTTTTACCATTAGTAAACACCCTTAAAGTGTTGATTTTCAAAAATGGTGGGTAAAGCATTATGATAAATATAGACATTTATTAATAATAATTGGAGTAAACAATTCTTCTAGCAAGTAATGCAGTTCATTAGCCTGACTTTAGACTTTAGCCATATAATGGTGCATTAATATAAAATGTACACACACAGGTGTGTGTTCAGCACATACGTTTTTTCAATGCGGCTCATGCGATCAGAATGTGGAGCCAGAATTAATCTTTTCATATAAATTTTACTGAGCCAGACAATAGATCTATTTCTGTCTGGACATTGTGAGAGCGTGTTTCCGAGCACAGCGTGTGAAATTCATCAGCATGCAGTCAGATTGGGAACTAGAGGTCTGTGCTGCCCTATAACTGCTGAAGAATATGTGCTGAAGAACATATGGAGGCAGAATATATGGAGTACGTATGAAGAAGCTGTGGAAGTATTGGAGCTACATGTGTGTAGATTCGGTTGGAGATTTGCTTTAAATCTTGTGCATTTTGCATGTATGTTTGTGTGCGTTTCTGTAAATAGCAGATGTATTTGATTTAAATTAGGGCTGCAAAACGATTAATTGCGATTAATTGCATTCAAAATAAATGTTTATGTTTACATACTATGTGTACTGTGTATATTTATTATGTATAAATACACACACATACATGTATATATATTAAGGAAAAATATGTATAAAATATTAATATTTTTATATAATATAAATTATATACATACACATATTTTTTTTATATATATATACATATATGTGTGTGTAATTATATACATACTACCGGTCAAAAGTTTGGGATCAGAAAGATTTTTATGTTTTTTACAGGAGTTTCTTCTGCTCATCAAGGCTGCATTTATTTGATAAAAAAATACAGGAAAAATTTAATACAGTGAAATATTAATATGACGTAAAATAACATTTTTCTATTTTAATATACATTAAAATCTAATGTATTGCTGTGATGCGCAGCTGAATTTTCAGCATCATTACTCCAGTCTTCAGTGTCGCATGATCTTCAGAAATCAGTATAATATGCTGATTTATTATCAGTGCTGGAAACTGTTGCTGCTTCATATTTTTTTGGAACCTTTGATACTTTTTTCAGGATTCTTTGATGAATAAAAAGTTAAAAAGAAGAGCATTTATTTAAAATAGAAAGCTTTTCTAACAATATACACTACAGTTCAAAAGTTCGAGGTCAGTACATTTTTATTCTTTCTTTTTTTGAAAGAAATTAAAACTTTTATTCAGCAAGGATGTGTTCAATTGATAAGAAGTGATAGCAAAGACTTATATTGTTAGAAAAGATTTATATTTTGAATAAATGCTGTTCTTTTTAACTTTTTATTCATCAAGGAATCCTGAAAAAAGTATCACAGGTTCCAAAAAAATATTTGTCAGCACAACTGTTGATAATTCTAATAATAAATCAGCATATTAGAATGATTTCTGAAGGATCATGTGACACTTTATACTGGAGTAATGATGATGGAAATTCAGCTTTGCATCACAGAAATAAATTATATTTTAAAGGATATTAAAATAGAAACCAGTATTTTATATTGTAATAACATTTTACAAGATTACTGTTTTTTTGATCAAATAAATGCAGCCTTGATGAGCAGAAGAGACTTCTTTAAAAAACATTACAAGTCTTACTGATCCCAAACTTTTGACCGGCAGTGTACATACACAGTACACACACACATATAGTATGTAAACAAACTTATTTTTTAATGCGATTAAACACGATTAATCGTTTTGCAGCTCCGACCTGCCAAGCATATGGCTTATTTTTTGCTTGTTTTTGAAAAACAAACCTGCTTTAAAAAAGATCTAGTTTAGGGTCTGATTATTTGACATTTATATTGTATAACAACATGTGAAAATTAGCCATCACTTTCATTCATAAATTAAATTTTTATTAATTAATGTATTAAATGTAATAAATAATTTAATAATAAATTGATATATATTACAAACAATCAGACCCAAATTGTGATGTGTGTGTGTGTGTTTTTATGGTTTATGGGGACTCTCCATAGGCGTAATGGTTTTTATACTGTACAGACCGTATATTCTATTGTCCTACACCAACCCTACCCCTAAACCTACCCCTCACAGGAAACTTTCTGCATTTTTAGATTTTCAAAAAAACTCATTCTGAATTATTTATAAGCCTTTTGAATTACGGGGACATTGAAAATGTCCTCATAAATCACCTTCTCGTTGTAATACCTATGTCATACCCATGTTATTATACAAATTTGTGTCCTCATAAACCACATAAACATGCACACACACACACACACACACACACACACACACATTTGCCCTAGAAAGACAGTTGATCCATTTTTAAGTAAAAGACAAATGTTTAAAAACGTAATCCTATTAAACTTAATACCCCATCTGAGATGTGATGGGGATGAAGTTCCAGAAAAATGTGACAATTCTCCTGTATGTACTAAATAAATGCATTAAACTAGAGTGAAAGGTAGTCGTTGTTTTCTGTGCATTGAGGATATTCTGTGCATATTTATGATGCATTGCAATCACAACATGATCATTCATAAGAAACACCAAATATGTCCAGAAGTCAGCACATAATAGCAGCAGGAGTCAAACAGGAACACCACCCCCTGATGTCATCTGAAACCCGCATCTTCTTCCTGGGATTGGACTTTTTTGCGCATTCCTTCCCTTTTTTCCAGAATTCCTCATTCTGCGGGTCCGCGAATCAGCGACGCGCAAATGCAAAGTTTGCGACAGTTTTGAGACGCACCGAAGCTGATCCAAATCTGCGCTCTTGGTTTATTTCGAAAGTCGCTTTTCCACGCGGATTTGGTCTCTGTTGGCGTTTGCAGATCGCTCAGGGGGTTTGTGTGAAGGCTTTGAGATGTCTGTGAAGTCTTTAGACGCCGTGAAGAGGAAGATCCAGTGTCTGCAGCAGCAAGCGGATGATGCGCAGGACAGAGCGCAGTTTCTGCAGACGCAGCTGGACAATGAACGAGACCTGCGGGAGAAAGTGAGGAAACCCATCTTACCTTCCCATCCTTGCACTCGTCTTTCTTTCCCTACTGCTTCTGTCTGCTGCTTTTCGCGCGTTTCGGTCCTCGCTGAACAAAAATAGTGGAGACGGGGCTAGTTGTCACACTTTAGTGCAGTGGTTCCCAACCCTGGTCCTTGAGGCACCCCAACACTGCACATTTTGCATGTCTCTTTTCTCTGACACACCAATTTCAGGTCTTGAAGTCTCTACTAATGAGGTGTGTTTGATTAAGGAGACATGCAAAATGTGCAGTGTTGGGGTGCCTCAAGGACCAGGGTTGGGAACCACTGTTTTAGTGCATGTTTCTCATGGTATTTTAGCCTGATGCTACGCACACCCACGCTGCCTGAAAAGTTTTTACTAGAAGACCCGTTGCACAAATGCTAAACAGTATAACAGTATTCAAGTCTGAGTATTTTTGTGACTTTTACCCTCATTACGCATATTACATTTTACCCTCATTATGCATATTATATGTAAAGTTAACTTGGTGACATACAGGGGAATGTTGTCACAGATTACAGTGAAAATCTGCCTTAAAAAAAAAAACATTATACTTAAAACTAAAAAAAAAAAAAAAGCACAAAACAAAATATAACATACAAAAATGTCAAAGCATCGGCTAACAAATATTGTAATGAATAAATTGTAGGCTATAACATTAAAACACGTGTGACGACTTGCCCCAATCGGGTATTTGTAAAATACCGTTGTTTTAAAAACACATTTTATTGTTTGAATTAAAATCTACCCTCATTATAAGGTTTCGAAACCACCGCTAGAGAAAACAAGCATTTGTGTAATCAAGGCAAAATATAAAATATATTTTATATTTTAAAATGTTATCGTCATTTCAAGGGTTTAGGCTTTTTTTTAATGAAGGGTTTCGTGTTTTATAATTGTTTTACCATTTACATTTTGCTGGAAAATATGTTTTTGAAGATGCGCAAATCAGTGTCAATAAGCAGCAGGTTGCCAATTGTGACAACTTACCCCGCTATAGTTAACCTGTGTTAAATGAACTTTATCTGGTGGATATTTTCAGCAGCTTTTTTTTCTTGTCAAGGCTTTAAGCCAAGGTTTCTATACAGTAATGGACTTCCAAAAAGAAACTTCATGAAATGAATCTCATATGAAATATTATCATTAGCATTACATTCTGGTGGCAAGACTTTTCACGTGGTGTTAATCAGCTTGTGTTGAATGTGCATTTAAAATACAGTCACTCAAGATGGGTTTGGGAAAAGTATTTTAACCTGGGTGTTAAAGTGGGATTTCTTCTCCACTTGGTGGCGAGAAAAAAAATATTTTTGAAGTAAGCCTACATGACTGAATCTGGAAAACACTCCCAACGGTTTTCCACATCAAACTCTCGACCTTTTACTCAGCAGCATTTCTGCTCGCTTAGACCCACTTTATAGTGGAAATATATATATTTATTTATTTATTTTTAATTAATTAAATTATTTTTTTTATTTTTATTTTTATTTTTTTTATTTATAAATGTAAAAATATTTATGTAATGTGTATATAATATGAAAATGTGTGTATATATATATATATATATATATATATAATTGTATACATATGCTATAATATATATAAATATAGATTTTATAATAAATAAAAATGTATAGTATAATATTATATTTTATATTAATTTGTAATGAATTTAGAACATTTTTCACCATGTTTTTTTTTAAATATAAAACTGACCACTAATATAGCAGCACAACAGCCTCTTTCCTGGAAACTGGTAACTGTCCGCAGTTAGTCGGGGGCATGCCATTCTTCACATTCTCACTTCCTGTCTGATTTGTTGCTGTGTGCGTTCACCAAACGTGTGTCTCTTAGAAAAACATGACCCAGATGCCCTTTTATCCATATAGCTTCGGAAAGCAGATCCAAAACACCAGCAGATGCAGCAAATGACTGTACTGCAGGAGACTCAGTCTGTGATCTGCTTCCTCATCTCAGCTGAAAGCAGACACATTTACACTCTCCAGTAAAGCATCAACAGCTGATTTACTTTTGAATAGAAGTAAATCTATGACTAACATTCCTCCTGTCTGTGTATCTGTGGAGCAGCACAAAGGGTTCATTCCAAGTATAATCCTCCTGATATTTGTGCATTAAAGACCAAAAAGATTTGCCGCTTTTAAAGACTCGTAATGGTATGATAATCAGATGCGTGTTTGAGCACCGTATAAGGCGTGAGGCCCACTCTGTTCTGTGTTAGAGGAAGTGGGCGTGGCCAGA
Organism: Sinocyclocheilus grahami; assembly: GCF_001515645.1. Lineage (NCBI taxonomy): Eukaryota > Metazoa > Chordata > Actinopteri > Cypriniformes > Cyprinidae > Sinocyclocheilus > Sinocyclocheilus grahami. The sequence continues at coordinate 1,383,927 of NW_015505635.1, forward strand.
GGAAAACTCTCATTCAAATGAGTGAAACTGAAAGAATCAGCTTCACATTGCTTACAGTTGTCTTCGTGTGTTAAAACTACTGATTTCTCAGAGTTTAAACAGTTAGTTTAGCCAAAAATGGAAGTTTTATGAAATAAAAAGGATTTTAGTATCATGGAGATTATAGCTTTTTTTTTCTTTTGTAAGTTTTTATATATATGTATACAGTATATATTTTTTTCTTCTATTTTCTATAATATTTTTTTTATATATTATTATTATTATTATTATTATTATCATTGAAATATACTTTATTTTATTTGTTATATATATTATTTTACAAAATATATAAATATTTATATATTATAATATATTTATATTTAAAATGTTATATATAAATGTATAATATATTATATTAATCTGTAATGAATTTAGAACATGTTTGGTTCATTAAAGAGGTGAAAAATATTTAGAAATATTAATTGACAACTAGCTGAAATAAAATACGTTTAAGTTAAGCAGTGGTATACTTTTATAGTTTTTGTTAATATTTTGAATTAGGTTTTATTTTTATATTGTCTGATTATAGTTTAAAAATTAGTAATTTTGTTGTGTTTTACAGTAGTTTTATTTTTTTTATTTCAGTTTTAGTTATTTCATTACTTTAAACTTGAACTTGTACTCTTATTGGGGCATAAAAAATATTGGAAAAAAAATTAAAAAAATCAAATGAGGTCAGTAAAGATTTTTTTTTTTTTAATATTTGTAAATTTCTATTAGGGGTCAATCCTACAAGGATCTACAAAGATATCTTACTGGATACGCTGACATTTCTTTGTTTCTTCTGTTTTGTTATGTTAGAATTTCAGTTTATCCAGTAGGATTTTAGCAGATTATTTTAAGATCCAGATCAGTTTCTAATAGCATTCCTGTAGGATCTTTTGATCCTGCCTCATTCCCTCAGATTTCTAGCCGGGATCTTTAAGCACTGCTTCTCTGTGTGTTGCCAGGCGGAAGGAGACGTGGCCGCTCTGAACCGCAGGATCCAGCTGGTGGAGGAGGAACTGGACCGAGCTCAGGAGAGACTGGCCACTGCGCTCCAAAAACTAGAGGAGGCAGAGAAAGCTGCGGATGAGAGCGAGAGGTCCAAACAAACACACACATACATACACTCTTAAAAATAAAGGTGCTTCACGATGCCATAGAAGAACCTTTTTGTCTAAATGGTTCCGTAAAGAACCTTCAACATCTGAAGAACCTTTCTGTTTCACAAAAGCTTCATAATCTGAATCAGATTATAAAAAGTTATAAAAGAGATGCTTCTTTAAAGAACCTTTGACTGAATGCTTCTTTGTGGAACCAAAAATGGTTCTTCTATGGCATCGCTTGAAGAACCTTTTGAAGCACCTTTATTTTTAAGAGTGTACATGCACATTATTATTCAACTAAAACGGAAACCATTAGTTTAAAAAAAAATTACTTGATTGTTACTTGAAATAAAATAAATGTTAACTGAAATAACATGTAATACTTCTTTTATTTCAGCACAATTTCTCATTTCATTTGATGTACTAAAATAAATAAAACTAAAACTGAAAGAAACATTCTAAAATCTAAAAAAAGACTATATCAACTTATTATATAAAAAATAAAAAAGCTAATCAAAATGACAAAAACAGTCAACAAAAATGACTAAAACGTTAACTAAAATTAAAATCAAATGGAAAATATAAAAATAACAACTCAATTCAAAATGTAAAGCTACATTTGAACTATAACAACTGTATAATATTTGAATTATCCACCTAATTATCATTCCTTCTGTGTACAGTGTTCTCGTTAACATACAGGTGCATCTCAATAAATTAGAATGTCGTGGAAAAGTTCATTTATTTCAGTAATTCAACTCAAATTGTGAAACTCATTTATTAAATAAATTCAATGCACACAGACGCTTTTTTGTGAGTTATAATGTCAGACTTGTGGGATTTAAACTCACAATTGTGAGAAATGAAGTTGGAATTGCGAGGGAAAAAAGTCAGAATACATGTTAATAATGTTTTTACAAAGTTGTAAATTAAGCAAAGATTAATGTAGTATGTTTTACAAGAAAATAGTATTTCAGTCTTTCTACTTCTCGTTTAATTCAATGTGAATTTACCAGCAATTTCTGAGTAAAAATTATGGAAGTTTGTTTCTGCCCATGAATACAAATTTAAAAAATGTATTGCGACTTAATCTCACAATTCGGATTAGTTTTTTACTCAGAACTGCATGAAATAAACTCACAATCGTATCTTTTTTTTTAGAATTGCGAGACAAATTTGTAACTGCGAGTTATAAAGTGCTTGATATAAAATCGCAATTGCGAGAAATAGCCAGAATTGCGAGAAAAAGTCACAATTGTTTATATCTCACAATTCTGACATTGTAACTCGAAATTCTGACTTTTTTCCTCACAATTCTGACTTTTTTCTAGCAATTGCGACTTTATATCAAACAATTCTGACTGAGTTTATAACTCGCAATTACAAGTTTAATTTTGAGAAAAAGGCACGATTGCGAGTTTATTTCATGCAGTTCTGAGAAAAAAAATACAATTGCAAGATTTATACTCGCAATTGCGAGAAAAAAGTCAGAATTGCGAGATTAATTCAATTAAATTCAAGTTTATTTGGATAGCGCTTTTTACGATACAAATCGTTGCAAATCAACTTTACAGAAAATTACGTTTCTACAATATTTAGTGGTAGCTTATCAGTGGTGACTGTCAGTTTATGTACATATGGCAGAAATGTACGGAAAAACGTAATCAAACAGACGATGAACACTATTAACAGCTATTATTATATGATGCAATCAAACTTATATCAACATTTGGTAGTTAAGATTAAGTATGAGGAATTCCAGCTGGTGACGTCACTAAAACCGTCAGCTGAACGAACCTTTGTCTCCTCTGACCGCATGAGGCGCCTTTATTTTTCTTTTCATTGTACTGAAAGAACAGAGCTTAACTGGTCTTCTTAAACAGTGTTCGCAAACACCTGGAGAAGATGAATTGAAGCTGAATTAAACTTGTTTTATAATTGTGAACTTTGAAATATTGACACGGTTATTGAAATTGAAAACAGTGAACTAAATTCAGACCCTTTGCTCAGTATTTAGTTGAAGCACCCTTTTGATTCAAGAACAGTCACAGAGTTGATGTGAAGCCACTCCTTCGTTA
>NW_015505635.1:1387141-1388337 GCF_001515645.1 Sinocyclocheilus grahami
ACTTTTCCACGACATTCTAATTTATTGAGATGCACCTGTAATGTTCAGTTAACATTAACACTTAAAAATAAAATCTAAATCATTACAGTTCATATTTTTACAGATTTAAAAAATCCTTGAATTGTTACATTGTTACTTGAGATAAAATAAACGTTAAGTGAAATTAACATTATTTTATTTCAGCTAGTGGCCAAGGCAACATTTCTCATTTTCATTTACTTTGACTTGATGTACTAAAATAACTAAAACTAAAACTGAAATAAGTTAATAAAACCCATATAGACATATTGGGGAAAAAAATAGCCTAATGAAAATGACAAAAACATATTATATATATATTTATAATAACTGTATTTGAAATATAAAATCTATGCAATATTTGAATCATCCATCTAATTAGCATAATGTTAATAAGAACAGTTGGCTAAAAATTTAGTATTCAGATTTTTTTTATGTAATCGGTGGCTTTTTTGAGATTAGCAATCCTCTTTGTATTGTGTATTAATAGATATTAAGAGAAACTATAATAATATATAATTGAAACTAAAATAGCACTGGTGTGCATCAGTTGCTCACTAAAAATCATGCATCATGAAATTGTTCACTAAGAACTGCTGACGGTGAAATGCATCATGCATACGTTCTATTTATTTGTATGTTTGTGTTTTTTTGCTTTTTTTTTGTATCCAGAGGCATAAAGGTGATTGAGAATCGTGCGATGAAAGATGAGGAGAAAATGGAAATTCAGGAAATACAGCTCAAAGAAGCAAAACACATCGCTGAGGAGGCCGACCGCAAATATGAAGAGGTTAGACACACACACTCTTCTGTGGTTTGAGTCAGGAGCGGATCTGTGAATGTCTTCTGTGTGTTTGCAGGTCGCTCGGAAGCTGGTGATTCTGGAGGGTGAACTGGAAAGAGCAGAAGAGAGAGCAGAGATTGCAGAACTGTTAGTGCACATCTTTAACTAACCCACGGGCAGATTTAGTTAACCACAACACAACTTGCTGACCTACACTGAAAAAAACATATGTAGGGTTTGCTTTGAAACCATTTTCTCTGGAAGCCCGCTTCAGCCACCGACTACAAAAATTGTGCAATTGTGAGAAATTTCTCAGAATTGTGAGTTATAAAGGCAGAATTGAGGGATATATACTTGCAATTTCACAACTTTGACTTTTTAGCTCACAATTCGG
>NW_015505635.1:1389480-1390830 GCF_001515645.1 Sinocyclocheilus grahami
ACAACGGCTCTGTGTAGTTAATGCTGCTCAATGTGAAAGCACATTGACCAAATACTTGGTCAGGAACTCCCATTCGAGCTGTAATAAGGTGAGGAAATACAGGTTCTTTATTGGCATTGATGATTCCATGAAGAACCTTTCCATTCCACAAAAGGTTCTTTATAGCGGAAAAAGGTTCATTAGATTATTAAAATGTTCTGCACACTAAAAAAAAAATCACTTATCACTGAAAGGTTCTTTAGGGAACCAAAAACAGTTCTTTTTTGGCATCACTCCAAACACATTCTTTATTTTTAAGAGTCTACCAACTTTTATCTCTGTTTTTACAGTAAAGGAGGAGATCTGGAGGAAGAACTGAAAAACGTAACCAACAACCTCAAGTCTTTAGAAGCTCAATCAGATAAGGTAAGTCAGCATAATTCCACAGAGCAGAACGGATTTCTGTGTAAATTGTTCATAATGCATTCTGATCTAAGCTGTTGCGTTGAATTGAATGTGGTGATTCATGACTGATGATTTACAAATGAATAATTTGCACAGAAACTGGTTCTGCTCCTGTCTCATGAATGAGGCCATTGTATCGAACATGAATGCAGGACATCTGGGAAATCTGATCCATCTTAGCGAATTAGTGCTTTCAGTAGCTTCATTTCAGTGAACTAGTTCAAAAAATGAGTCACTTCTCAACAGTGAAGCCCCTGCACATCATTTTACGTCATCATCTTTAGTAGCAAAGTAAATGGTTGCTAAATAATCATCCACCTCTGGGTAATATGGCTAATAAAACAATATATTAGTGTTTGTTCAGTGTTAAGGTGGTAAATCACACTGTTTATTTATTTATAAAACTATAACCTAATCTATTCAGTTTTTGTAGTGTTTTTTTTTTATTGTTGGGTCTGTGCATTTCATGAATGATATCAATGCATACTTTTAACATTTTAATTTATGTAAGCAATACTGGTTGCGTGTTTCCACTTGATGTCCAGTGCAAAATCTTGAGACCTGAAGAAAAACCAGTTGAGAACCAGCGGTTTGAATAACCCTTTGCTTGTTATCTGTTTGCAGTATTCAGAGAAAGAGGATAAGTATGAAGAGGAGATCAAAGTTCTCACTGATAGACTGAAAGAGGTGAGCGAGTTTAACCTAAAGCAGCTGCTCATTCTAACAGTTTTGCATGCAAGTCTTTCTCTCGTAGGCCAGATGCATGCCATTCTCTGACCTTTCACGTTTGTGCTCTCCATCACGTTTGTCCCCTGTAGGTTGAGACTCGTGCTGAGTTTGCAGAAAGGACGGTGGCCAAACTGGAAAAGACCATCGACGAGCTCGAGGGTAAGCTGTGATTCAGTC
>NW_015505635.1:1392164-1436558 GCF_001515645.1 Sinocyclocheilus grahami
TTAAGGGGGTCTGAATACTTTCCGTACCCACTGTATATACTACTATCTTCTGTAGAACTGCTTTACAGCTGAAATTAATATTTAAAACATTTTAATTAATGGTTTATTTATGTTGAAGATATTTATAAATAATTAAAAAATGAATAAAACATTAACATTGTTATATTTTAAGAACTAGTTGTCTTCTAGTTCTAGATCTAGATCTTCTGTAGAGTTGCTTTACAGATTAAATTGAATTTTTCACAATTAATTCTTTCATAAATAATATCAAATGCATATTAAAATTAATATAAATATTAAATATATAATTGATAATATTTTAAAAAAATGATCCAGACAGCATTTGTTGGCAATACTGTGCTGTGTTTTGTCCACTTGGACCTGTTGAACTTGCTGTTTCTTTTATTTTTTCTGTCTATCATTTCCTGTTCTCCATCCTTGGCCGAAACACCTGTCCTTTCTGATCTTGACCTTCGACCTCCAGATGAACTCTATGCTCAGAAGCTGAAATATAAGGCCTTTAGTGAGGAGCTGGATCATGCACTCAATGCTATGACCTCCTTATAGATGCTTTCTATGCGTCAGAAGTGCTTGAGCCGAACATTATGAGTGCTAACTGTGATTGACAGCTCTCTCGTTCAATCAAGCGCTGCTGCTCTGCATAAACTATCCTGATTGGCTGTGCCTCTGTCTCTCTTTCTCTGCTCACCCTTTCTTCCTCACTGGTGCCTTATGTATTTTGCACTCTCTGAAAGTTTGATTATTCCTCTAAAATTAAATACGTTTTTTTCCCTTCTTCTCTTTAAACACTCCCTTTTGTTTCATTTTCTTGCTTTTAAAAACATTAAATATTTTCTGCCTCTCTGATCTTGTGTCTAGTCTTAATCTTTCTCCATCTTTCTTGCTCTTTTCATAGAGAAAAAAAAATAATGGAACACTTATTAACTTGTTTATATTAGACGTGCGATAATTATATTTAAGGTGTTAATATCCTCTTTTGTGTAATGTAATACTTTCATTTATGCATTTATTTAATTTTTTTTTTTTTTTTTAGTTTTGCTGCAAAATATTTAAATATATGCATAAATATACTGTAAGTAGTTTGAGAGCACAGGGCAACTATTTGTTAAAAAAAAGCACTTTGCATTTATGCATTTAATCCAAAGTGACTTACAATAGTATAATAATCATCATCATAATCATAATAATGTAAAAATATTGATTTTAAATATTTGTTTATATTCTAACAAAAAAGTTTTACTGCAAAATATTCATATATATGCAAATATATGCATCATCATAATCATAATAATGTAAAAATATTGATTTTAAATATTTGTTTATATTCTAACAAAAAAGTTTTACTGCAAAATATTCATATATATGCAAATATATGCATTTTTTGTTGTTGAAATCACACTTACATTTATGCATTTTATCCAAAGCAACTTACAATAGTGGAATAATAATAATTTTAAATGTTAATTTTTAACTTCAACAATTTGTTTAAATAAAAGCATACTTAAGCGACTTAAGAATCTCAGAGCTTATTGTATTTCTGTCTTTAAAAAGGTTTCTGCATTATCTGTAAAAATCAGTTTCTCTGTGGAGGCGAAATGCATGGGATTTTACATCCATAACCCAGCTGTGGTTTACTAGTTTAAAGCCTGGAATGGGCAGGCTTGTTATGCAATCAACACTTTAGAGAACCATGTTTAGTAAAGTGTCACAGATGTTTGCAGTCAGCTACTGTGTCTCTTTAAATCATCGTGCTGGTTTCTTTCAGAGGATGTGGCTGAGGCAAAACAGCAGAACCTGGAGATGCATCAAGTCCTGGATCAAACGCTTCAGGAGCTCAATAGCTTGTGAGCAAACAAGAAGAAAACCATGAAGAACATTCCAGAATTTCTCATCCATTCCAGCAGTGTTTTATGTTTAGCTTTTCATGTTTTGTATAAGTTGTGTTATTTCCATCCATTATTTTTTATATTTTGCTTTGCAATTTTCTGATTATTTCCTAATGCACCTATTAGTCCATTAAATAATAAATAATGTCTTGTTGTTTCCATTTATCCCTTTTAAATACAACTCCCGACACCATATGTGGCATAAAACCAAATGCCTTGCCTTTAATGGTTATGTTTTTGGACTTAAAAATGATGACCCATCACTGCATGTAAGAATGTTTCCCTTTTTCAGGTCTTGGTGCTGTTTTATTTATTTCTTTGGAATGAACATAAGGTGGAAGGTATACTTAAAACAGTAGAAACGCAACAACGAAAGGTCACAGAGCAATTAGTACATCACATTTTCGTTGTGATGTTAGGGATGTTATGCGAATGTATCAAAAACAAAGTTGTAAAGGCGTTATGTATGGGAACACAAATTTTCTTGGACTATTTGTGGCATTAAGAAGTTTTTATTAGTTTGTCATTTATGGGACCATTTTGTACCCTTGATGCTGCAAGTGCTATTTTCACTGTGGTCTGATGTTTTTTTATATCTGTTAAACTAAATAAATGTTTACTTATTTGCACTCCACACTAATAATATTATTATTATTTAAATAAATTAATTAAACTTGTCTGTTGGCAAATATATCACAGGAAAAGTATGGAATTATATCTTATTAAAGATGATGATTTTTTTTTTGCATTTTTTCCCTATTTCCATGAATATTCCACCTCAAATTCTCGTTATTGTATTGCAGAAAAAAATAATTATATGTATATATAATATATGAATAAATACAAACGTTTACATTTAAATATTTATGAATATAAAAATTGTTTTACATTAATATCCAGAAAATAATCCACTGGCCTGAAGCCAAGATTTATAATGGAATTTGACCGGCCACACACACTAATTTGCAATGACCTTGAGGCACAGACTGTGAAGGTATGAGGTCTTGTATTAGTTCAGGAAGCACGGTTTACGAATCCCACTACGACGAAGGCTATGCTTATGAATATTAATCGTGCACGCTGACGTGCGACGTGGCCGCTACGACAGCTGGCGATTGAACGTATCCTACTATGACGGAGGATTGTCTCACCTCATTAATATTAATTTACGCAGCCTTCGCCAACGTGTGATTGGTCAGTTCCTCGCTGCTTTGCGGATTCTGCGCTGTCTGCTTAAGTACCGGGCGGGATTTCCGCAATACATTAAGTATGGCGAAGACCTACGATTATTTGTTTAAACTGCTGTTAATCGGGGATTCCGGCGTCGGGAAGACCTGTGTGCTGTTCAGATTCTCGGAGGATGCCTTTAACTCGACGTTTATTTCGACGATAGGTATTTATGTCTCTGTTTTAAAGGTTTTATGCTCGGATTGTTTATGAAACGTCAGGCTGTGCTAACGGCTAAGCTAATGGACTAGTATCTGTCTGTTAGCTCTTCTCGAGTTTATGTGGTTTGTTTTGTTTCTTAACTTTGACAGTTCTGCTGGTGTTTTGTCTTTTAATGAATTATTTTGTGCGGTGATTAGGTGTCTATTTGATGAACGTTTCTGCTGGATAGCATCTAACGTTAGTTGTTCTGGCAGAATGACTCGGATACTAAAATGATAGATTTTGTAAACAAAAATTTTTTTTTTTTCAAATAACTAGAATCATTAGGTGAATATCCTATTAAAATGTTTAAAACATATGATTAGAAACCTGTTAGCCAGTGGTTACCCGTTTCACACACTATAAGTCGTTTAAGACTCAACATTTTACTGCTATAATAACATGCATGTCCATTTTCATTTAAATAGTTTTACATAAAACTATTACTGTGGTAGTGTTGTACAGTTATGCTAATATCAGTTGGTAATGCCACTGTACTTTGATATACAGATACCATGGTGCTTAATGATTGCTATATAAGTTTACCATGGTAAACCAAGTTACTTCATAGAATTTAACTTTTAAAACCCTGGTGTCCACATCTAAATGTTCAAGAATGTGACATTGTTTGGTAATATGTCCAAAAACATGGTACTTTTTTAATGTATTGATGTAAATGGAAAAATTTTTCATTGCTCTGTTAAGATCAGTTATAGCTTTATGATCAATCAGTAATCTATCACTTTTAAATACCGTAATATGCTTAGTGTTCATGCTTATGTTTTTCTAACTTTCTAATAAGAAAAGGTTATAAATGTCTATATTGGATGATGCTTGGTTTTATCTATCTATCTAGCATGTGTGCATAAGTATGCTATAGACATCTGTTTGCCTTTTATGTATAAAAATAGTGTGGTGGTGTTGTTGTAAATGGACACATTTGAAAGAGACACTGTATTGGGCTTGTTTTTCAGCCTATGACAGTTGTGCAGTTACGTATTTTCTCTTCCAGGCATCGATTTCAAGATCAGGACAATAGAACTAGATGGCAAGAAGATAAAGTTACAGATATGGTGAGTTTCTAGTCGTCTTTTCCTTCTCTCACCTTGTCACTCAGCGCTAGTTGAACATTAGCAGATGGCTGGAATGGCATGGGTGATTAGTTTTCTGAATGAGCCGCTGTCTGACTAGTGAAACCATGACCAGTTTAATTTCTCCTATACATAGCAGCGAGCGTGTTAAGGCCATTTCACACTGAGCGCGATGCGAATCACAGACGAACGTTGCTTTCACACTGCCAGCGACTTTTTCGTTGCATGTCGCTAGACTCTGTGCTGTGAAGACGCTTGTGGGCGTTCCTACTGCTGTCGCTCTAATGTTATTGGTAGACTGCACGTCTGGACATATCTGGACATATAAAATGCAATCACAAACTATATATATTGCCAGTAAAACTAAGATATCATTCTATTATGACTAGTAGGAATTAAAATAAATAAAAGTACCATTCTGCTGTTGGAGAGTGTTGTTATATAAACTACAGCAGTGCTCGTATATTAAATCATTAACCGGTGCTAAACTGCTCACTGCATCATATAATTAACAACTCGAACCATCAGTGTATGAATCAAACTGACTTAGACAGCCAACAGTTTCTTTTCTATGCATAATGTTTTTTAATATCCATTAGGGATGTAACGATTAACCGCGAGCCGGTTGAAAATCGATTCAAATATGTGACAATTCAAATCGGTTGAGATGCTAAACAGGGTAGGAGTTCATATGAATGCATGTCTGAGGGGAACTTACTGTCTTTAGAATAGTTTAGATGGTACTCTGTATAATGCATATTAAAGTTCATAAGTGCAGCACTGCTTTGTTACCAGCGGAAACCAAGGAAACGCTTTAAGCGCCACCTGCTGGCAGAGAGTGAATCTGCGTCTCATTCAGCTCGTCTGCTGTTTCGGTTTCATGCAGATATTTTTATGTATAGTTTCACTAAACTGAAGTCAAACCATTCTGTTTTTGCTTCAAATTTCAAAATTATACAATTTAATTTAGATTTAAAACTGCTCGTGTTGCATGTATGCAACATCTTTGTTTGGATCATGATTAAAATGCAGTGGTTGCCTCTAATTTTAAAAGGAAAGAGCACAGACAAAGCCTTATTTTGTTTATATGAAGAGATTTATTTTATTTGTGTTACTTATTTAGTTGATTTGGGGCTTGTTTTAAAATTTCAATTTAGTTTTGTTATTTACATTTACATTATAGTTAAATGTAGTCATTTAGCAGACACTTTTATCCAAAGCGACTTACAAATGAGGACAATAGAAGCAATCAAAACCAACAAAAGAGCAATAATATGCAAGTGCTATATTAGTATATTATTATAGTGTTATATTTCAATTTCACAAAGAAATGTGCAGCATTTTGTCCAAGCAATAATAAAAGGACACATTTAATTTATAATTTGTCTTAAATCTCATTTTGTAAAAAATAAAATATAATCGTGAATCGAATCGAATCGTGAGTTGAGTGATTCGTTATATCCCTAATTTTTTTGTATGTGGTTACATTAAAATCCCTGAAAACCGTGAAATCTGTCCTGTCTTGCCTGCACTCGAGACGGTGACGTGTGAGCGCCACTGACAGATTCTTCACTCCTATTGGTTGTCGCTCACGAAATTCGCTGTTAATTTGCATAAAGTTAAACATTTCTTAAAAGGGTCATATGATGCTGCTAAAAAGAACAGTATTTGGTGTATTTGGTGTAATGAAATGTGTTTATGCTAATAAAAGGACACATTTCATTTATAATTTGTCTTAAATCTCATTTTGTAAAAAATAAAATATAATCGTGAATCGAATCGAATCGAATCGTGAGTTGAGTGATTCGTTATATCCCTAATATTTTTGTATGTGGTTACAGTAAAATCCCTGAAAACCGTGAAATCTGTCCTGTCTTGCCTGCACTCGAGACGGTGACGTGTGAGCGCCACTGACAGATTCTTCACTCCTATTGGTTGTCGCTCACGAAATTCGCTATTCATTTTCATAAAGTTAAACAATTCTTAACTTTTGTCGCTTGACTCGCATCGCTTGAGATGCCCACATTCTGTCGCCAACGGTCACAAGCTGTTTCCATCACCCTATTTTAATGTGCATTTTGAAGTATCGCATGAGAAACGAGTAAAATCCCTGAAAACCGTGAAATCTGTCCTGTCTTGCCTGCACTCGAGACGGTGACGTGTGAGCGCCACTGACAGATTCTTCACTCCTATTGGTTGTCGCTCACGAAATTCGCTATTCATTTTCATAAAGTTAAACAATTCTTAACTTTGTCGCTTGACTCGCATCGCTTGAGACATTCTGTCGCCAACGGTCACAAGCTGTTTCCATCACCCTATTTTAATGTGCATTTTGAAGTATCACATGAGAAACGAGTGATGGAAATGCCAAATTTCAAATAAAAATCCCTTAATTCGCAAAAAAAGTTTTTACGCTCGCTTGAGGGGGTTTTTGACTTGTGCGAAAAAAGGTTGATGCGAATAATGGGAGATGGAAATGCATTTTGCGAATAAATTCCTCCAAGCGCATCAAAAAATTCATGTGACTTTGCGCTATGGGATGGCAAAACCTGACTAACCAGCGGACCGCTCTCATTCCACAGCATCTGAAATGTTGTTATGGTCATTCAGAAATGCACGAGCAAAGTCTGTCATCAAAGTATTTCTGTATAATTGCCTCCCAGAAATGTCTTGCACGACTGCGTTCCCAAACAGCAGCATCCACCTCTGAAAGCAATGACCACATTTATTGTGTTTCGTCTGCTCGCTCTGAGGCGCAAGTAATTTATCATATATGAAAATTATGTTCTCCTACTTTTCTTAGTGATTTATAGTGCCAGTTTATCAGGAAGTGACGATTTTGTTCTCTTTGACTTGTTGGATGGAAACGATGCTTGTTTGCAAATGTTTTATGCAATATTCCAGTGTTGCACATAAGTTAAATTCGCAACTTTGGATGGAAACCCGGCTACTGTCGCTCGTGTCGCTGGAAGTCGCCAGCTCTCCACTGAAAAGGAATGGGAGCATGTCGCTTTGTGTCGCTGACAGTGTGAACGGGGCTTAATGTATAAACGGCGACAAAGCGCGTATGCAACAAATGACGTCAGAAAAGAAACGATTAATTTCGACACCCCTATAAGGAGGGGGTCATCTTCCACTTTAAATGCATTTCAGCATGGCCGCAGTTACAACACTGATATTGTTTGATATTTACAGGGACACAGCTGGACAGGAGCGATTCCGAACGATCACAACAGCATATTACAGAGGTGCAATGGTAAGATGATGCTGAAGTATATACATTACTGTGCTTTTGTATGATGAGGTCTGACTCGCCGGTTGACCATCATGTTGTGTTCTGCACATTACACAATGTGGTGTTCCTGGTCAAAAATGCTTATACATTTTTGTTGCACATAAGTTAAATTCGCAACTTTGGATGGAAACCCGGCTACTGTCGCTCGTGTCGCTGGAAGTCGCCAGCTCTCCACTGAAAAGGAATGGGAGCATGTCGCTTTGTGTCGCTGACAGTGTGAACGGGGCTTAATGTATAAACAGCGACAAAGCACGTATGCGACAAATGACGTCAGAAAAGAAACGATTAATTTCGACACCCCTAGTAAGGAGGGGGTCATCTTCCACTTTAAATGCATTTCAGCATGGCCGCAGTTACAACACTGATATTGTTTGATATTTACAGGGACACAGCTGGACAGGAGCGATTCCGAACGATCACAACAGCATATTACAGAGGTGCAATGGTAAGATGATGCTGAAGTATATACATTACTGTGCTTTGTATGATGAGCTTCAGGTCTGACTCGCCGGTTGACCATCATGTTGTGTTCTGGTCATTGTGACCTGGAGAAGATATTCTTTTTCCAGAACAAAGTAGTTAATGTTATTGCATTAGACCAAAACCTACTGACACTAGGTATAATTACTTCCCAAAAATATTTGCCTTTTTTTTCCCCCCACCTCATTACACAATGTGGTGTTCCTGGTCAAAAATGCTTATACATTTTTCATTATGCTATGTCATTGCCAAATATTGCATTCAACTTGCCTGTACTAATTGTGAGAAAACAAGTTTGAAACCAAAATTTAGTGATAATGAGAGTTTTACAAGCAGTATTTAAAAGAAACGAATGATTTGCATTGCCTCGTTAAATCTAACCTCCCTTTTTTTTTTTTTTTTTTAAACATGCACACAAAGCTATTTCCAAATAGTTCAGTTTTTTTAATGCAGTAGCGCTAGCTTTCATTTTAACATTCCTTCGAATAAATCCAAAACTCAGGTCTTGCTTTATCACGACCTGAAAACGGCCCAACATGAAAGCGTTCTTTAATTAAAAACACTTGAATTGACTAGTGTAATCAAATGAAACTGACACGTAGCCCTTGATAGGAAGTGGAAATCCTGAGTTTGTAGTGTTAACAAATATGCATAACCAAAAGCAATGAGAAAGGGTGACTGTGTAACCTGAAAAGCAGAGCTATACTTGAGAAAGCACCTCCCGTATACAGAAGTCCATGCACTTTATCAGTATCTTTTGTGTTGAGTGTAGTTTGTGCCAAGTGATAGTTTTGCATCATAAAGACAGCCATTTTTACATAGTTACATGGAGTATGGCGTGCTGAATTCATGTTCGTTTTGAGATTAAGGCGTTTTTATTCCCCCAAACATTTTCAAGGAACATTTCTACAAGCCGCTTATCCTGATAGCTGGTTTTATGCATTGGCTGCTAATTTGTTCATATTTCTCATGTATTATGAATGGACTGTACATGTAGCATCTGAATTACAGTCCTACAGCATGTCAGTCTTAATTAGTTTGGGTTGCACAGTGTAAAAACGAACAGATTTGGTTCATATGACTAGGATTAACTACCCAGAAGACAGCAATCCACCATTCCTGAGTTCTGAATAGTGTTGTCATAAGCACATGCTTCTAATTAATGCAAGAAATGCAATGCTAGAGAGTTGTACTGCCTTTCAAAAGCAAACTGCAGTTAAATATGAGTTTTCACACTGATCAGCTGAGTCAAACTCACCCGCCACAAGAGACCTTTATTTTGAGAAATTGTGTAGTTTTTCCTTTGCACAAATACGTGTACGCAAATGTACATTTTGTAGTCGTATTGTAAAATGAAACATGTCATTTGGTGCAGTTGTGTTCACCAGCAATAGGTCAGGAAACTACCAGAAGCTTCAGCACCCATTAGATTTGAGTGGGGAAAAAAAATCTGCATTTATAAAAATCCAAATAAGTGAATATCTCACAACTTCACGAGAACACATTCAGGTCAGATTTCACCCCAAAAACCAGTTCATTTAGCATTTTGTTGTTTTCATGACAAACATGTGTTTCCATGAATGGAATCTGATTCTTATTACTGTATCACAAAAATTAAGTATATACATAAAATAAAACGGTTTACATATCAGGACTGTGTGTTGTACCAGCTTTAAAACAAATCATTGAAATAGATTTTTATTTTATTTTTTTACATAATGAGAATTCAGGAAGTTAATTGTCATGAAAATGTCAAAAAATGTTCTACATATATATATATATATATATTCCATATGATTTGGGGTGTTGTGTGACCTGAAAGTGTTTTTAAGAGATTAAAAGGCTAAGAAGCACAGTGTTTGACTGTTTTCGAGGCAGAAGTGCATTAAATTCTCTTCTTGCTGCAATATGGCGCATCCTAAAAATGGCCACTTTCCTTTTCTTTTTCCAAGCTTAATTGTTGATCAACTTGAAATGACTTCCTGTTTGCACCTTGTTCTCTTTCCACCTCAAGAAGATGCCGTTTTGGGTTCATATTTGCGTTAGAAGCTATATGTCGGTTTAACGGAGGTCGGCCCATCTTCATCTGTACCCACAGCATCTCTCTTCGCTCCCTGTCCAATAATGTCCCCAACTTGCCGTTTGTCTTAATAACTAATACTTGATCTTTCATTTTGGATCTATGCATCATGAAGGCGATACTGTTGACCTCCAGTATGTTTTGTGTGTGTTTGTTATTTTCTATAGAAGTCCTGTACATTGAAGCCTTGGTCTGGTTGTCTGTTCTGAGCTTTAGAGGACCGTCTGCTAATGTTAATGGACCTCAGACGAAATTTAATCTGGCCTTAGGGTGTTTTAAAGTGATAAAATGCAAAAACAATATAACAGACAGCTGGCAAAACATTATTTCATTTGTGGAAAAGAACATTAGCAAACAGGTACCGCTTTCTGTCTTAAACGGCTTTGCAGTCACGTCGTGTTTATTGAGCAGTGATACGTACGTCTGTCGATCTCAGTTTTTGCTGTTTAGTTTCTCTTTCTCGTATTTCTTGATTTGAAACGACTGTCATCCATATCATTTACAGATTCTTTTTATATGACCATGTTTTCATTTGTCGATTGTGAGGTAACTGGGGAGATCGGTAAATTACATTTTGGTATACAAAAGAAACAATTGTAAATAACTCTAAAAAGAGATCTACTTAAATTGTACTGTACTTTCTAAAACGTTGAAAAACGGATCTACAGTTTTTGTAGATATCTGTACTTTTGATTTATTAAAATAAGATTCTTTTAAGAGATGGATTTGTGTGTGTGTTTAATATTGATGGATGAGTTATTTTTTAGGTGTTGATTTGCTGTCGGCCATCCCCAAAAAATAAGCTTTACTTTAAGTAGATTATTGTCTTGTTTATATGTTTAAGAATTCTTATATTTCATTCAAATATATTTGTAAACATTAATATTGGATATACAGTCTTATGTTTGTACAGGTGCCTTCTTTATTTCTTGACTTCTGAATCTGCTCCGAAAGCTCTTACATCATCTTTAGAAAGTCATTTTCCTGTGGTCCAGTGTCCAGATGATCTTCATATCCTGATGTGGAAGGTGCTAGAAGAGAAAAGATCAAGACATTTTCAGGGTTGAAAACATAAAGAGCCAACTCTATCAAAATCATCTGTATACTGTTGATTAGTCAATGTAAAATGTGCACACTCTGAAAAAAATTAAACCATTTTCATTAAGAAATTGCTTAATTTCACAAATAATTCCAAATAAACAAGTAACAGAGAATTACATGTGAACTTTTGAAGTAGAAAGACTTGCATTGTATTTCTTGCTAAATGTATTCCAATAATCTTTATTTACAAGCTGCAGCTTGTGGCAAAAATGATTTAATATCATTAATATTATATTAAGTCTAGGCCATGTTATACATAAAATATGTGATACTGATTTTCAGTACTGATTGATACTGAGCAGTAAGCTGGAAATACCAGATTTAAAGAATGAGCGATTTTAAATTGTTAAAAAATATACCCTCATAAAAGTGAAAAATGCCCCTGAAAATCAAAACGAAGGGGCAAATGTTGGTCTTTAATGGAAAAGCAAGTAGACCCAACAAATCAACATATTAATGTCATAGATGCTTAAACTAGAGTTTAAGTGGTATTAAACCAGCATATTCCTTTAAAATGGTAAAGATATGATTAAAGGGGTCATATGATGTTGCTAAAAAGAACATTATTTTGTGTATTTGGTGTAATGAAATGTGTTTATGCGATTTAAGGTTCAAAAAACACATTCTTTTCCACATACTGTACATTATTGTTTCTCCTCTATGCCCCGCCTTTCTGAAACGTGTCGATTTTTACAAAGCTCATCGGTCTGAAAAGCGAGGTGTGCTCTGATTGGCCAGCTATCCAGTGCGTTGTGATTGGCCGAATACCTCAAGTGTGTGATGGAAATTTTACGCCCCTCACCATACTGTGATGATGTTCGGCCGGAGCGATGAGACAAAAACATTAAAACCCATTATAAACGAGGCATTTGTTGCATCCAGTGGGGACATAATTAAGGATTATTGGGGGCGTGTTAGAATGTGCCGTTTTAGGTAGGCGTGGTTGAATCTTAACTTTTATAAAGAATATCTCTTTGGATTGAGACTTTAGTCTTTGCAACTTTACAGATCTTCTTTATGCACCAAGAGCTTGTAACACTCCAAAGAGAAAGGAAAAATTGAAATCGCATCATATGACCCCTTTAATTGAAAATTAATAAAAATAATAAAATTAATTAATTTAATTTTAATAAAACAAACTGAAATTTGTTTAACTAAAAGACTTAAAATTACTAAGTGAAAATAAAAACGAAAACTTACTGAAACTTAAAAATTAATTAAACCTTAATAGTAACATAAACTAATAAAAAAATTAACTAAGTAAAAAATTTAAAATGAAAAAAAACTGAAAATGTTAAAATAAAAACTAATTTTAAAGAAACTAAAATAACGCTGACTGGAAAGAGCAGT
Organism: Sinocyclocheilus grahami; assembly: GCF_001515645.1. Lineage (NCBI taxonomy): Eukaryota > Metazoa > Chordata > Actinopteri > Cypriniformes > Cyprinidae > Sinocyclocheilus > Sinocyclocheilus grahami. Next base: position 1,404,897 of record NW_015505635.1, read on the forward strand.
GGTTTAGTATCACTGAGATACTATTATAATTTTTTATTATTCATTTTTATATTTTGATTTAATTTACTTTATATTTTCAGTTTTCATTTTTTGGTTATATATCTACATAGTTTTTATTCTTATATAGTATTGTATTATTATTATACAGTATTTTATTTTAATTTTAGAATTAAACTAAAAATGAGAAATGTTGCCTTGGCAACTAGCTGAAATACTTTTTTATTGAATTTCAGTTAAAGTTTTATTTCATGTAACAAATTGTTTTAGTTTACTGTAATAACCATGTTTCAAACTGAACATCAGATTAAGTGATTATTTATTCAATTAAATCCAAAGCATCATTCTCTTACAGTTTTCATTCCAAACTGGTTTTAACAAACCCTACAAAACGTTAAGCATCATTTACAGTGTGTAGTTGTTACCTGAGGAAGTCCGGCGCTCTCATGATCATGTGCTGGAAATCCTCTAGAGACAGACGGCCGTCATTGTCCAGATCAGCTTCATCAATCACCTTCTCACACACCATCCTCACCTCATCCTCGGTCAGCTCGTCACGCGTCAGCTTATTTAAGGTTTTCTCCAGATCTGATTTACAGATGAAGTCATCGTTGTTGAAGTCTAGAGGGAAGAACGAGGGTAAGCTGTGTTAGAAAACACTTCTGTTGGTGCTGTTAAAATGTTTTTATTTGTGTTTAAAATTTAGTTTAAGCTACCAATAAAATAAAGCATGTTTTTAAAAAGCACTAGTCATGTAGAAAAGCATTTAGATAAAGAATAAAGAAAAGAAATACTGTAAATAATGTTGTATTTATCACTAATAGTTAGCACATTCACAGACCCCGAGGCATTTCACAATGCACAGCCAAAAGAAAAATGATTTACAGATTTATTAATTTATTGACCTATTTATTCTTACTCGTAAATTAAAAATTTTTTAATATCTATTTATTTGTCTACATTTTATTATTTAGAATAGTTGTAAATTAGAATATATTTTACATTTTATTTTTAGTATATTTTATTTCTTTTATATGGGGCACCCATGATAGTTCACCACACTTTGTTTTTAATACTCTCAACAATGAATCCTTCGGTGCTGAATAAGATGCATAATTTCAGCAGAGTCTCTTGTTGAAATCATTGTTCTCTATTGTTTGAGAGCGTTATCATTTACCCCGTGTTAATGTTGCATGAGTACAGGGTTTCTGATGACAGCAGCAGATCAGATTCTCTGAGATCTTTTATTCTGTTGTTTAATTAGACAGCTGCATGCTTTTCATAGCTAGTTCCCTCTTTAATGAACGTGTGAATTATTGATATTCATATGTCAGTTAAGGTTCTGCAGGTTCATGAATAGGAACAGAAGACTGAGGTCATGGTTTCGTGTACGCTACCAGAACAAATTGACTTAGGGTTATTATTGTTAACTAAAACTATTAAAAACATTTGTGTCAGTTGAAACTAATTTAAAATGAAAGCATTAGATTAAAAAAAAACTTAAACTAAACAAAAATTGGAAAAACACTCAATTTAGTGGAAATAAAAATGAAACTAAAACTAATTTAAAATTAACCTTAATAGTAGGCCTAATATTGAAAAAATAAAAAAAGACAAACTAATTAATAAAAACGTCTCAGGTTACTTATGTAACCATGGTTCCCTGAGTAGGGAACGAGACACTGCGTCCTCTAGGGGTCGCTATGGGGGAACGCCTCGTCGTGACCCGTGTCTGAAGCATACATTGAAAAAACACCAACTCGTTGGCCGGCGATGACACATCATTCACTTCTTCGTCTGAAGCTTGCGTCCGCAGCATGGCAAGAAACCTAGAGGACGCAGTGTCTCGTTCCCTACTCAGGGAACCATGGTTACATAAGTAACCTGAGACGTTCCCTTTCATGGGAACTTCGAACTGCGTCCTCTAGGGGTCGCTATGGGGAACGGTATACCCACGCCACCATGCTGAGGGGAGTGCAAGCCAGAACCATGGCGAGCACTAAGAACCAACTCTACCATATTGCTATGGGAGTCGCCCCTGGGACGTTAGACGGCTGTCAGTGACATTATTCCCTACGGCCAAAGGCCTAGGCTACATACCCCAAAATACTTACCTGTTAGGGCCAGACTCCTGGGCCCGGGGTAGAGCTCAAGGCTTGGAATCAGAAACAGATTCCTTTAAGGGAATACGACCAAGAGCCTAGAATCATACTAGTCTTGGTCTGTCACACAGGGGCTACCGCACGTTTGTCTTGTGGTGAAGGAACTGTCTCAACAGATCCTTAGAAGCAATACCCTGTTAAGTAGGTATCCAGAGGATACATAGGGGGAGTGGTGCCCAAGGCAGAACCGGGGTTTTAAACCACTCAAAAAGAGCACGAAGTCTTGCGCGTAGCTCTTACCATACAGGATTTTTAGAAAAGTGGGCAAAGCATAACGTGCGCACTTACCAGCTATGTGGATTTTAGAAAAGTGGGCAAAGCATAACGTGCACACTTACCACTTATGTGGATTTTAGAAAAGTGGGCAAAGCATAACGTGCACACTTACCACTTATGTGGATTTTAGAAAAGTGGGCAAAGCATAACGTGCACTACACTTGCATACCGTTCTAGGGGTTCTCGTGGCACCCTGAAAAGGCAGCCTATAGATAAAAATAGCGTATCCCCAGACGCTATATCTACGGCTATAATGCTGGAGTGGCTAGCAGTAAATCTGTAGCTGGGGGAGAACATCCAACTCTCAATGGAGAGGGAGCTCAACCTACAGCATGTTCCCATGGTGGAACAGCTAGCAGTTATTCAGCTGAGGGAGCAACACACTCAGCTCTCAAACCGAGACGGGGCTCGACCTGCAGCATGTTCCAAACTGGAACAGCTAGCAATAGTTTACTTAGCTGTGGGGGCAACACACCTAGTTCTCAGTCGAGAAGGGGGCTCGGCCTACAGCATGTTCCAATGCAGGAACGCTAGCAGTAGTTTACCTTGGCTGAGGGAGCACAAACCCAGCTCTCAACGAGAGGGAGCTCGACCTGCAGCATGATTGAAAATCAGAGGGGTAAGCATACTGCAGTCTAGCCAAACTCTCATTCCAGGTAACCCTTTGATAAAAGGGGAGCATTGTCTCAATACTACCACGAGGACAGCCCATGGAGCGAGGAATCTAACTCCTCAGAGAGGATTAACGCTCGAAAGAAACATCATACTCACAATAACCCTCAATGGTGAGGGGGGGTGATGCCTCAAGGGGATATCCTGGTGATCGGGAAAAACCCCTCAGGGCGACCCGGATACGGTAGACCAGTCAGGGTAGCATGAAAGCGTAAACCCCAGCCCGGACGTCCAGGAAATTTTCTGCAGTGACACCGGGGGCCTGATAATCACAAAACTCCCGCAGAAGCCTGTGTTATAGCCGCATGATCCAGGAAGTATGAAACAGAAACCTTACTTACCTTCTGGACATATCTCGACGAGTGAAATAAACACTGCAAGTCGAGCACCCGGTTTCTGAACCCAGCACGGGAAACACTGCAAAGAAACTAGCAGAAGGGTACACACAACCACCAATTCCATAGCACATACATATATTTATATACATATATTTAGACATGGATCGTACTCACCCACCACGGCTCCCGCGTTGGAGCTCTGTCCGGAAAAGCCTCTAGACCGGACCTTCAGTAAGGTGGTTACTATGATAACCATAGAACCAACCAAAAACATCATAGGTCCAGAAGGAGACTGTTATGCAGGAAGCTTCCACCTGACCTCGGTCAGGTGGCGATATGGTGGTTACAGGGGAATTAGGAAGGGGAAGAAAGGGGTAGATGTTACACCCCCTGAGGAAAAGAGTGGATACCTAAGTATTACTCTGATCCGGACAAAAGCGCTGACGCCTTGTCTGGATCACATCCCTCAGGTCCTGCCTACCTCCCTTCGACCCACGATACTTCCTACCCCTACCCGCAGGCGGAGGAGGAGCGCGAGTCGCGACACTAGCCTTCTGTGCTCGTCTCTGATCCTCAAATCGAGACGGACCAGGACCCCTGGGTTGTTCGGGCTCAGACCTGGACCTTCGTGGAATGAAGGTTTTGAAGGCCGCTGAGCGCGCCTTCGCCTCCCTGAACTTTTCGACGACCGCCTCAACGGATGTACCAAAAAGTTCAGAGGGCGAAACCGGGGCATCGAGAAGAAAACCCCTTTCTTTCTTCCCGATGTCTGCCAGGTTTACCCACAGCTGCCTCTCCGTTACTACCATCGCTGCCATAGATCTGCCCATGGCAGAGGCAGCCTGCTTAGTAGCACGAAGAGCAAGATCCGTGGTGCGGCGTAACTCAGCCATCTCATCAGAAGAAAGGCCCTCGCCTTTATCCAGGTCTTTCAGCAGATCAGCCTGGTATGCTTGAAGCACCGCCATCGTGTGCAGTGAAGCAACAGCCTAACCTGCTGCTGCGTATGCCTTGCCATTCATTTTAGATGTAGCTTGAAGAGGCATGGATGGCAAGGAGGGAGTTTTGAGAGATGATGTCTCTCCCATAGAGAGATAGCTAGCTAGCGTCTCTTCTACAGGGGGCATTCTCTCATAGCCGTTTTCGCGCACCGCCTCGATATTCGCATAACTGGTATGCTGAAACCGATGGATGCGTGAGGAAAACGGCTTCTTCCATTCCTTCTCGATCTCAGTATGGAGATCAGGAAGGAAAGGAAGACTCACCTGAGCTGGAGGGTTATGGCCAGAAAGATAACGTTCGTCGAGACGACCTCGCGACGCCACTTCCTTAGTCCGCTTCCATGGCAAGTCAAGTCTTGCCGTGGCGCGACCCATAACCTCTAAGAGCTCATCATACGCAGGGCAGGAGGATTGAGAAGGCTCAGCCTCAGCTTCTCCGCTCTCATCATCCATTTCCTGCTCTTCCTGGGCTGACCCCAGCAGAGCACTGGCCCCTGGATCAGATGATGTTAAAGAGAGAACATCATCCTCCAGTGGCTGTCTCTCGCCCCCCGCCGATGAGCGCGAGAAGGAAAGCCCCTCTCTAAACTCATCGGCCAGGTCCACCTGAGATCCCCACGAGCTCATTCTCCTCCGTGCCTCAGCAGCGGAGGGTCCTGAACCGCGGGAAGCAGATGGCTGCCCCTCTTTACTTGAAAAGAGAGACAAACGAGAACGGAGTTTTTTCATTGGAAAAAACTCACAATGCACGCAGATTGCCCCCTCGAGGACACCGCGTGCGTGCTCCTCGCCCAAACAAACAACACATAAATCGTGTGTGTCATCTGGTGTCAAATAGCGCTGACACGGATGCACACACCTTCTAAATGCTCTACTAGTGCTCGCCATAATAAATAGATAGCTCTTACTTTTTCCTTGAAAATGCACGCTTCAAACAGAACAGTCAATGAAGACGAAGAAGAGAACGATGTGTAGCTCCCGGCACCGATTTATACTGTAGTCGCACCGGTAGTGACGTCATGGCTGTCGCCGGCCAACGAGTTGGTGTTTTTTCAATGTATGCTTCAGACACGGGTCACGACGAGGCGTTCCCCATAGCGACCCCTAGAGGACGCAGTTCGAAGTTCCCATGAAAGGGAAACGGAGCTTTTCGAACTCCGAGTCAGTTGAATCAAATGATTCATGATTCAGTGATTCGAATCTCCGCACGCTGACGAGTCCTGCTGCTCAAAACTAGACAACTTTGACAAACAATAGCGTTTTTTAAAAGTGTGTAATATACTAATCATTAAATACCTAGTAATCAAAGTAAATAATATTTGTGTTGGAGAGATGGTGGTTACAGGGGAATTAGGAAGGTTAAAGATAAGGAAGATGTAAGACCCCCGAAGGAAATGAGTAGATACTGAGGTATCACTCTGATCCGGACAAAAGCACTGACGCCCTGTCTGGATCACATCCCTTAGGTCTTTTACTCACCTTCCTTTGACCCGCGATACTTCCTACCCCTACCCGCGGGCGGGGGAGGAGCGCAAGCTGCGACACTAGCCTTCTGAGCCAGTCTCTGATCCTCAAAACTGAGATGGGCTAGGACCCCTGGGTTGTTCGGGCTCAGACCTGGACTTCTATCCCGGTCTTTCAGCCGGTCAGCCTGATATGCTTGGAGCATCACCATCATGTGCAATGAAGCGACAGCCCGACCAGCTGTTGCTGCGTATGCCCTGGCATCCGAGCGAGATGTCAAGGAGGGGAGTCTTAGAGGATGTCTCACCCATAGAGAGATAGCTGGCTAGCGTCATAACCGCTTTGCGCATCGCCTCGATGTTGGCATAACTTGTATGCTGGAATCGATGCACGCTTCAAACAAAACAGTCAATGAAGACGAAGAAAGAGAATGATGTGTAGTTCCCGGCGCCTATTTATATTATAGTCGCACCGGTAGTGACGTCATGGCTGTCGCCGGCCAACGAGTTGATGTTTTTTCAATGTATGCTTCAGACACGGGTCACGACGAGGCGTTCCCCCATAGCGACCCCTAGAGGACGCAGTTCGAAGTTCCCATGAAAGGGAACTATACTAATACTAATTAACATTGGTCCTTTCAAAATAGAACATCAGTTTAGGTGATTATTTATTATCCTATTACATCCAAAGCATCCTTCTGTGACAGATTTTAAACAAATGCTCAATAAATTACATGATTAAAGAAAAAATAAATCTATAATGAACTTGAGGTTTGGATTTTCATTAAAAAGGAGAAACTGCCTCTTTTTCTTTTTTTTAATAAACACTTTCTTAATGAATTAGTTGATATGCTTTTAAAAATGATTTTTAACATTTTTTTAAAGATTCATGAGTTTTGGTAACATGACTGGGAAAATTTATTAAGTTACCTGAGACTGACCAATACACATTTTGAATACTTAAATATGGGTTATTATTCAGTGTTGAACAAAGTGTAAAAAATGCATTCCAAATCAATGAACTCACCAGTTTAACTAACTTTAACCATTTTTACGTAGAAGCACTATGTTTGTTTAAAACTGACCGTAGATTTTAAAAGCGTAATATGCCTTCAGGTCCCGTGGAGCCATTTCACTCAGCACTGAAAACATGTCCAGAAAGTCGTCCAAAGTCATGTTTCCTTCTCCATCCTCTGAAAAAACCTCAGCGATCCTCTGCCTGAATGGGTTGTCCTGCATAAAACACATTTTCTTCTTAAATAAATTCCTCCAAAATAATCTAGACCACGAACTGGTGGTTCTAATTCGTATGATTTCGTAAAATCTCATTCGTACATTTCCGTACGACCTGCTTACGCCTCAGTGACGGTTATTTTTAGGGGCGGGGTTTTATAGGGTTAGATCTCTGCCACAATTCTGCGCGCGAAAGATCATCTTTTGAGCGCACAAAAGTGCATTTTGCACACGCGAGATCTGAGTTTTGTGGAGAAATTGTTCATTTTGCAAATAAAAAAGTATTTCGAGCGCACTAAAATCAATTTTGCATTTAAAATACGTTTTTGGATGTGTGCAAACCTTCTCTTTTGCGCGTGCAACGTTTCACTAGCTTGCTCACCTGATGCCCGCCCTCAGGTCCTTCAAGAGTCACTCTCAACTTCTCTGTCTATAAAGCCTATATATATAAAAAAAATCAGTCTTCAAGTATGTTACTACACTTCAGTATGTGATTCTTATTAAGTAGGGGTCATTTTTTAGGATTCTATATGATGAGAACCTGACAGCTTGTACTTCTGGAGACTCCAGGTAGGTTGCAGTTCTGGCGCTGGAGACTAAATGGTTCCTAGTGATTTCACACTTAATTCTTCACCTTAATTCCTAATTCTTTAGCAGTTAACATGCATCTTTTCTTCTCCACATGTTTTTGACTGACCCTTCTGACCCACTGAGCATTTTGCTGTCCAATGGTTATGCATTAACTTTGCAATTTCTAGTATTGTATTAGTTTTTAATATTTCTCATGGGCATTTAATAATTTTTGACTTTCAGTCTGAGTTAAATCTCTTTTTTGACTCATTTTATCTCTAAAAGAAAATCTGCTTAATCATTATGCACACCTGAATATAAGAAATTTTTCACTTCCAGCCTTCATGAATAATTATATATCAATTATAAATAATTAAATACAAGATTAATAGTAGTTATTAAGATTGTTGTCATTTGGAATTGGTCAAATGTGCTTGAAAAAAAATATGATCAGAATATCAACTTGCATAATAATTATGCATGCACTGTATTTTTCCTCTTCTGCTGTCGAGGTAATGCAAGGAATGTTGTGATTGGTTGTCAAGTGCAAAACGCACTTTTGCGCGCTCAAAATATGATATTTCGCGCACAGAATTGTGGCAGAGATCTAATCCCATAGGGTTTAGGATGGATTTTTTCAAAAAAATCATACGTTTTCGATTCACGTCTTACGAATTCATCCGAAATTGCCATCTCGTAAACCATTTTTATACTCTTCTTGATAGTTTTGTATATAAATCGTTTTAATTCGTCTTTACCTGCTTGAGTCGTTTATAAGCTGCACGTGCAATAAAGAGCTGCTTCGTTGTTGAAAACGACTGAAAACATTTGAACGTTTTGTTTCCTATAGTGGATTTTAGGTAAATATCCACCTCAACCAGCGCTCTTTTGCTCTTTTTGTTTTCTGTCGAATACATTGTCCTGTTACTCTTTCGGAGTAAGAAACCGCTGCAAACTATTCAGTGCGTGAGTGAACTGTCCGAATGAAGCTGATGTTAAACTGAACTGATGCCAGGGTTTCGCAACATTGCAGTTGCGTTGCTGTCTATGCAGGGTCAGAGAGCTCTCAGATTTCATCAAATATATCTTCATTTGTGTTCCTAAAATGAATTAAGTAATTAATTAAAGAATTTTCATTTTGGGGTGAACTATCCCTTTTAAGTTTCCCAATTCCGAGGGAAAACAGCGGACTTGGCAACACAGCGAATCTGGCATTGCTAGTTCTGAATCCTAAACAGCTGAGAGAAAACTTATCAGAATAAATGGCAAATGGTAACCGCCATCATCATATTATTCGTAAATCACTCATTTAGAATATAATTGGATAAGATCAAGTGTCTGCAGGCTATGTGCGTGTCTAAAATGCTTTAGGATTGTTTTTTCTCTTTGCTAATACAAACACTTCATTAAAGGGTTAGTTCACCCAAAAATGAAAATTAGCCCATAAATTACTCACCCTCAAGTCATCCTAGGTGTATATGACTTTCTTCTTTCAGATGAATCCAGTCAGAGTTATATTAAAAATGGTCTTTGATCTTTCAAGCTGTTTAATGGCACTCAGCGGGTGTTGCATGCATCAGTCCAAAAGCAGTTAAATAAAATGAGCCCATCTTTAAAAAAAAGTGTCTCACACGACTCCGGGGGGTGAACAAAGGCCTTCTGTAGTGAATCAATGCGTTTTTGTAAGAAAAATATCCATATTCAAAACGTAATAATCACATTAATGTAGCTTGCACTCACTGTTGTACACTGGAAGCAGCTCTGGGAGAATGAAGTAAGACGTCGGCGTTGCGCATGTGCCGGTGAGTCTCGTGAAAACCAACGTTTGTTTACAGGAGCAAAGGAAGCAAAGTTTCCTTACTTTAGCAAAGGAAAACCAGTCTCCTCTTGGCTTATATCGAAATCCTCCGACATTCTTCTTTACAAATCCTCGTTTTGTACTTCTAATTAGTGACAGTTGTTTTGTTTTCATCTCTTGACTGCGTCACTTCTGAGCAGCGCATGCGCAAAGCCGACCTCATACGTCATCCGCCCGGAACTGCTTCCAGTGTACAACAGTGAGCGCAAGCTACATTAAAGTGATTATTACGTTTTGAATATGGATATTTTTCTTACAAAAACGCATCGATTAATTACAGGAGGCCTTTGTTCACCTCCCGAAGTCATGTGAGACACTTTTTTTATGGATGGGCGCTTTTTGATTAAGTACTTTTGGACTGATGCATGCAACACCCGCTGAGTGCCATTAAACAGCTTGAAAGATCAAAGACCATTTTTAATATAACTCTGACTGGATTCGTCTGAAAGAAGAAAGTCATATACAGGATGACTAATATTCATTTTTGGGTGAACTAACCCTTTAAACTAAACTAAGCTGCTGGTTCTCTTAAGTTAAGGGGATCTGATAATGCTTCATAATTGATGAGGAACAGGAGTGAGCTGCGCCGTACCTTCAGCTCCGGCATGCTGCCAATCAGCTCGTAGGGCAAACTCACTTCCGGTTGGTTTGTGTAGTCCAGCGGCACGAGCTGTGGAGCTAAATCATGGTATCGATGAAACAATCTGAGCAAAGACGACAAACATTCATTGGCAACTCTTTTCAACTATTCTTCTATCATGTAAGTTTGTAATGTGACATCTTCCTACTGTCAGCTCAGATGACTTTTCAATTTCAGCCACATAAAACCAGCAAGTAGCCTATTTTAATAAGCACCTCACCTCAGAATTTCTTTTCTGGTGAAATAAGTGCAGTCCTACAAAAATATGAGAAGCAAAAACATGCAATTATTTATTTATGCTCAAATTACCTTCGTGCAAATGCTTTATAATTGTGTGAGGAAAATAATGAGTTGCAAAGCAACCATACATATCCATGAATATAGCTGTTAACATGACCATTTGAATATCAATTCTCAGTATTATCTTTACCATTTTAACTTTAAACTTTCCAGCAGTGCATCTGTGTCATGTACTGTATACACAGTTGTTCAAAAGTTTGGTGTTAGTAAGATGTTTTAAAATAAATCAATACTTTTAATCAGCGAGAATAAATTATATCGATCAAAAGTGACAGTAAAGACATTTATAAAGTTACAAAAGATTTCTACTTCAAATAAATGCTGTTCTTTTAAACTTTCTATTCATCAAAGAATGCTGAAAAATAAAATGTGTCTGTTTCTACAAAACTATGAAGCAGTTTTCAACTTTGAAAATATTCAGAAATGTTTCTTGAGCAGCAAAGCAGCATATTATACTGATTTCTGAAGATCATGTGACACTGAAGACTGGAGTAAAGATGCTGAAAATACAGTTGCACATCAAAGGAATAAATTACATTTTACAGTATATTACAAGAGAAATAATTTATTTAGTACGGAGCCCTGCACATGGCATGCAGGAAAAAAATAGTAGGCTAAATCGTGCGCATGATTTATAAATCGAGGGAACGAAATAGTAATCGTGTGCACGATTTATTTATTTTTTCTTGCATGTCATGTGCGGGGCTCCGTAATTTAGTAATAGTATTTCACAATATTACTGTTTTTATTGTATTTTTGATTAAATAAATGCAGCCTCAGTGAGCACCATTTTCAAAATCATTAAAAAATTATTATTAACCCTAAACTTTTAAACAGTATAGCGTGATATCAAAAATGATGACTGACCTGATATGCGTCCAGTTGCTGGGATGTAAAGATGGTCTGTTTGCTCCCCATTCTTACAGCTCCATGGCAAACTGGCTCTCGACTGCAGCTGAATGCCAGCAGATATTTCAGATATGAAATACTGGCACAAAGGGCCGCAGTGAGACATGGCAGATCAGGTGTCGGCCGCTGCGAGGCCTTTGGTTCTCTGATAATGGCAGCATTTCATCATTTAGCTGCCGTCAATGGCGGTCTCTCTTGGATGTGAATGTGTCCTGTCAGTCAGGGGAGAGCGGGGGAGACATCTGAGCTCCATTCACATGCTGGGAGTACTGGAAGTATGCTGCTAGGGTGAAATAATAAAGCAATAAGCCCCAAGAAGCCGTGGTTTACAGTGAATTTATAACAGCTAAGGGGCGTTGTTAGGTATGACGCGAAGCGGAGTAAACCCCCCTTAGATGTTATAAATTCACTGTAAACCACGGCTTCACGGGGCTTATTGCTTTTATAAAACGGTTATTCCATATATGTAATAAGGTTTCACAAAATAAAACCGAGCAAATAAAGTGTACTGATATTAATAAAAACAGTATTCTTCCACCAAACAATGTAGTTCCTCAGAAACAGTTGTGGTTGCAATAAAGTGGTTGCAGAGCAACACACAGAAGTAAACAAAGGTGTATGTTTGTAGAGTAATTTACAACAGCTTCGAACGCGGCTCAACCAATCAGAATCAAGGACCGGAACTATCAGGTTTATAAAATTAAATAATAATAGTGAATATAGTACAACAATATTCTAGTTTTAGTGATTTGATGTCTTTAGTTTTTTTTTATATTTAGAACGTTTTTATTTCACTTTTAGTCATTTTAGTTCTTCACTTTAGTTGCCAAAGAAACATTTGTATTTTCATTTAGTTTTTTAGTTTTCAAATTTTATTGTCTTTCAGCTTTTTATATAAATTAAAATGTTTAACCATAACAACACTGCTCATTACTTTAATGTGTCTGAGCATTTTATATTTGACTTTCCCCCATAATTCTCTATGATGACATTTCTTTTGTGAGAAACTCTTCCTTCATGCGGCTTTCAGTCATTTTAAAGTGCTTTGACTAGAGATCTCATGAAAAGCAGCTTGGTGTATTGTGTTCATATCGGCAAATGCATCTAAATTATGGCATTAAATATGCAAGCACTGGTGCATCTGTGCACTATTGTGAGTTGAATTGGTTGGCACAGAGGCTGGATGGTATCAGTTGATCTAGCAGCTGTTTACCTGCTGTTCTTTTACTTTCTCTCTGGATAACGGCCCATATCTCCACCTGTCACCTGTTGCTTTTCTTGGCACTTTTCCTGTATGACCACATGGGGTATCTCGTCTGGACAGATACAGATCAGCCTAAAGTTTACTGGTATATACATGTTATGTTTGTATTTCTTTGTTTTGGACTATTTTCTTTTTTTTTCTGTCACCATCTTCTGGTGATGTTTGGATCTGCAGATCACTAATTGGTTGATTAATGTGAGATAAATGATAGCTGATAAATGAACAGATGCATGAAAAGACTTCAAAACCCCTCTGTTAATGGGGAGGAGAAAGAGAGGGGATAAAAAAAAGGAAAAGCATGGAAAAGAAAAAAGAGGAAAAAGTAGCGGGAGAGAAAAAAGAAAAGGGGTATGAAAGGAAAGGGGGATAAAGAAGAAGGCGGAAAGTTGAATGAAAATGGTAAAAGAAAAGAAAAAGAAAGGGGGAAAGCAAAAGAGAAGGGAAAGGGGGATAGAAGAAAAGAAAAAAATAGAAGGGAAAATAAAAAAGAAATGGGAAAAGAAAAAGGGGAAAATTAAACAGAATTGATAAAAAGGAAAGAAAAAGGGGAAAGAAGAAAAGAAAAATGGAAAAGGGGAAGAAAAAGGGCAAAAGTGAACAGGAAAGAAATAGTGGAAGAAAAGAATGTTTGCAGAGCATGAAAATAGGGAAAAAGAAAACAAGAAAAGGGGAAAAGAAAAAGTTATTTTTTTGCAATAAATAAATTATCTGTCAAAAATCACAGAAAAAAAACAGCTCTACGTCATTTTTGCGTAAGACAAAAAAGGGGACGGAGGTTAAAAAGGAAAAGCTGAAAAGAGAGAAAGAAAAGAGTTGGTAAAGAAAAACGGGGAGGATAAAGTTGTTTTTTGCAATACAAATTACCTGCAGCAACAACCACAGAAAAAAACATAACTCTACTTCATTTTTGTGTAAGAGAGAAACAAATAAACTGGGGAAAAGTAGAAAAAAAAGAAAAATCTGAAAAGATAAAAGAGGGGAAGAAGGGAAGTGGGGAAACAAGAAAATGTCTGTTTTCTGCTATATGTATAAATTATCTGGCAACAAACAGAAATAAAACCCAACTCTATCCATCATTTTTGTGTAAGAATTTATTTAGTTTATTATATAATAGTTCACAACATGCAATATACATATTTACAAGCGACCAACTCAAGCTCCTCCATATATTAAAATTTGATATCTATTTACACATTTTACAGTCCAGTCCAGATTTGTGAATGAGGTTGGTCAGTGACAGCCGCAGCTGCCGGCCACCATATCATCATACTGCTTCAGCACCACGTTCTCATCGTCGTCAAAGTACAGCAGGTTGATGCTGAAGAGCTTGTCAGGCACGCAGCAGGGCGTCTCGATGCCTTTGGTCAGTTTGAGGGCGTTGATGATGGACTGGACCGTGGCGTGGTTGGTGGGCCTCATGTTCTGACCCAGGGGAAACGGACAGGAGCCTTTGCAGTGGTAAGCGTTGTATCCGCGCGGAGACACGATCCACCCGGACCAGCCGATCTCCTCGAAGTCCACATAGAGCGGCAGACGCTGACACGGCATCTTCTCCCTGCTCTCATCATAGTCTATGGAGCGAGCGCTGCGACGAGCCGCAGCCGAGAGAAACGGGAGCCTGGGTCTAGCACGAGAATCATCTGAACCTGAAGACAAAGCACACTTTTAGATGCCATGGCCATGCAGATATGAGTGCAAGTGGCGCTCAACTTAAAATGTAAAAGTCAGCTATATATATTCCAGTTAGGGCTGCACGATTATGACAAAAATCATAATTGTCGATTATTCCCTTGAAATTGTGATTGTGATTATTAATTACGATTATCACAATTTGCACTGAATGATGTTTATACCATTGTTTGATGCAACTGCATGCCGTATTTTTATATGAAAATAAACAAGCTGAAAACATTCTAACTGAAAAACCTTTAGAGCTTTTCTATAGTATTAAGCCTCAAATGTCAAATATACATCGGATTGGTTTCTTCTTTAAATTATAAAAAAGTACAAATATGAATGGTATTACAATGTTATACTAAAACTAAAACAATGGGGAAAACCCTTACGATAACATAAGTGGACTCTGAACGATTAATTGCCGCTTTGAATGATTACGTAATTGTGGCATCCATAATTGTAATCGCGATTAGAAATTCGATTAATTGTGCAGCCCTAATTTGGCACAGAGGCTGGATGGTATCAGTTGATCTAGCAGCTGTTTACCTGCTGTTCTTTTACTTTCTCTCTGGATAACGGCCCATATCTCCACCTGTCACCTGTTGCTTTTCTTGGCACTTTTCCTGTATGACCACATGGGGTATCTCGTCTGGACAGATACAGATCAGCCTAAAGTTTACTGGTATATACATGTTATGTTTGTATTTCTTTGTTTTGGACTATTTTCTTTTTTTTTCTGTCACCATCTTCTGGTGATGTTTGGATCTGCAGATCACTAATTGGTTGATTAATGTGAGATAAATGATAGCTGATAAATGAACAGATGCATGAAAAGACTTCAAAACCCCTCTGTTAATGGGGAGGAGAAAGAGAGGGGATAAAAAAAAGGAAAAGCATGGAAAAGAAAAAAGAGGAAAAAGTAGCGGGAGAGAAAAAAGAAAAGGGGTATGAAAGGAAAGGGGGATAAAGAAGAAGGCGGAAAGTTGAATGAAAATGGTAAAAGAAAAGAAAAAGAAAGGGGGAAAGCAAAAGAGAAGGGAAAGGGGGATAGAAGAAAAGAAAAAAATAGAAGGGAAAATAAAAAAGAAATGGGAAAAGAAAAAGGGGAAAATTAAACAGAATTGATAAAAAGGAAAGAAAAAGGGGAAAGAAGAAAAGAAAAATGGAAAAGGGGAAGAAAAAGGGCAAAAGTGAACAGGAAAGAAATAGTGGAAGAAAATAATGTTTGCAGAGCATGAAAATAGGGAAAAAGAAAACAAGAAAAGGGGAAAAGAAAAAGTTATTTTTTTGCAATAAATAAATTATCTGTCAAAAATCACAGAAAAAAAACAGCTCTACGTCATTTTTGCGTAAGACAAAAAAGGGGACGGAGGTTAAAAAGGAAAAGCTGAAAAGAGAGAAAGAAAAGAGTTGGTAAAGAAAAACGGGGAGGATAAAGTTGTTTTTTGCAATACAAATTACCTGCAGCAACAACCACAGAAAAAAACATAACTCTACTTCATTTTTGTGTAAGAGAGAAACAAATAAACTGGGGAAAAGTAGAAAAAAAAGAAAAATCTGAAAAGATAAAAGAGGGGAAGAAGGGAAGTGGGGAAACAAGAAAATGTCTGTTTTCTGCTATATGTATAAATTATCTGGCAACAAACAGAAATAAAACCCAACTCTATCCATCATTTTTGTGTAAGAATTTATTTAGTTTATTATATAATAGTTCACAACATGCAATATACAAATGTACATCTTTTACAAGCGACCAACTCAAGCTCCTCCATATATTAAAATTTGATATCTATTTACACATTTTACAGTCCAGTCCAGATTTGTGAATGAGGTTGGTCAGTGACAGCCGCAGCTGCCGGCCACCATATCATCATACTGCTTCAGCACCACGTTCTCATCGTCGTCAAAGTACAGCAGGTTGATGCTGAAGAGCTTGTCAGGCACGCAGCAGGGCGTCTCGATGCCTTTGGTCAGTTTGAGGGCGTTGATGATGGACTGGACCGTGGCGTGGTTGGTGGGCCTCATGTTCTGACCCAGGGGAAATGGACAGGAGCCTTTGCAGTGGTAAGCGTTGTATCCGCGTGGAGACACGATCCACCCGGACCAGCCGATCTCCTCGAAGTCCACATAGAGCGGCAGACGCTGACACGGCATCTTCTCCCTGCTCTCATCATAGTCTATGGAGCGAGCGCTGCGACGAGCCGCAGCCGAGAGAAACGGGAGCCTGGGTCTAGCACGAGAATCATCTGAACCTGAAGACAAAGCACACTTTTAGATGCCATGGCCATGCAGATATGAGTGCAAGTGGCGCTCAACTTAAAATGTAAAAGTCAGCTATATATATTCCAGTTAGGGCTGCACGATTATGACAAAAATCATAATTGTCGATTATTCCCTTGAAATTGTGATTGTGATTATTAATTACGATTATCACAATTTGCACTGAATGATGTTTATACCATTGTTTGATGCAACTGCATGCCGTATTTTTATATGAAAATAAACAAGCTGAAAACATTCTAACTGAAAAACCTTTAGAGCTTTTCTATAGTATTAAGCCTCAAATGTCAAATATACATCGGATTGGTTTCTTCTTTAAATTATAAAAAAGTAAAAATATGAATGGTATTACAATGTTATACTAAAACTAAAACAATGGGGAAAACCCTTACGATAACATAAGTGGACTCTGAACGATTAATTGCCGCTTTGAATGATTACGTAATTGTGGCATCCATAATTGTAATCGCGATTAGAAATTCGATTAATTGTGCAGCCCTAATTCCAGTATGAAAAAAAAAATTATACTGTGAAAAAAAAATCTATATTTTATTTAATAATAACAATCATATATTTATAAATGTGCAAAATATTATTTGAAAAAAGTATTTAGTGTTACTTAAGTATCAATGAGATACTAATATATTTTTATTAACATTTTAAATACATTTTTATATTTTCTGTCTATATTTTAATTTTAGTTAAAGGTTTATTAAATATTTTATTTTTTTATTTTTTTATTTTACTTTAATAAGTATTTTAAGCATTTGTTTTGTGTGTGTTTCTATTACCTTACTACATTTTTTTTCAACTCTCCATATACTGTATCGTTAGATGTTATAGAAGATGGTATTTTATTTTAAGTTGATTAGTTTTATTCAAGCACTTTTTATTTAGTTATTTAATCTGTGTATTTTTTTTCTATAACACTCTATTTTATGATTTACTATAACATTATTATTTATTATTGTATATTTTTTCTTCAAACTTTTCCACTTTTTATATTTTATTTTAAAGTATTTTAAGCATCAAAATGTTTTTATTGTTTTAGTTTTAATTTTATCTAACTATATTATCCCTGTGTCTATTATACGTGAGCCTGGAGCACAAAAGCAGTGTTAAGTCGCTGGGGGATATTTGTAGCAATAGCCAAAAATACATTGTATGGGTCAAAATTATACATTTGTCTTTTATGCCAAAAATCATTAGGATATTAAGAAAAGATCATGTTCCATGAAGATATTTTGTAAATTTCCTACCGTAAATATCTCAAAACTTAATTTTTGATTAGTAATATGCTTTGCTAAGAACTTAATTTTGACAACTTTAAAGATGATTTTCTCAATATTTAGATTTTTTTGCACCCTCAGATTCCAGATTTTCAAATAGCTGTATCTCGGCCAAATATTGTCCTGTCCTAACATACCATAAATCAATGGAAAGCTTATTTATCCAGCTTTGACCTGAAAATTGGCCATTATGACTGGTTTTGTGGTCCAGGGTCACATATTACAATATTTTTCTACTTTCTATAGTATATATAATATTGTACTGTTAGATCTATTGTATTAAGTAAATGTTTTAAGTGTTTTTTTTTTCAATTATTTACTGTATATATTTTTACAACACCTTTTTTATTATTTAACCCTATATCTATGTATTTTAGCTACTTTCTTTTATTGTTACATTTTTTTTTTTTTATTATTTTTCCACAGATCCCACAGAGAAGATGTATTTGTTGAAATCACTCGTGGATCTTATTTGAGATTACAGTGAAGAAACATCCGTCTAATTGAGCTATTAAAGAGACATACCTTTAGACGTGATCCCCAGAGAAGCTGCCCGTCTGCCGTCGTCGGTGAAGAGGACCAGCATGGGCTGTTTGCTATGATGGTGGTTACGGCCTGATGCGAAAAGCACGGTTTTCAGGTCCATCTGAAGGCCTGCTAAAGTCTTGACCGAGACCAGGAGCCCCAGATTACTGCCCTCATCTGACATCCAAGAGCGCACCTTTGAGATATTAAACACATTTATTATTGAGGAGATTTTGCACGAGCAACTCTTTGGGTCTGTTCTAAAACCTAATCAGCTCCCTTCTATGGCAGCATTTTAACTCAAATACAACCTAAAGTTTGGAAGACTCTACATAGTCATAGCAAAAGATTTTATTCATACTTACAGCTTGAGTGATGGTAAAAACCTCCCAGCCGCTGGAGTGGATGGGCACCAGTCTGGATGAGAGCAGCTTCTTCCCTTGTGAGACGTTCTTCTTGCTGCTATCGAGAACCTGATAGACACTGACCTGCATAAAAACATCACTGCAATGATTAACCTGAAGAACCTTCTTTTAGAAGCGCATCATTTCAGACTGTAAATACTGTACCTGACAGAAGTGATGTCTGTTGAACGTGAGCGACGCTTGTGGTCTGAGCTTGAACAGATGAAGCTCGGCTGTGAGGATCTTCTCACTCTTAGCTACCGTGGACATGTTGAAGAGGAACTCAATTTGGTCGCTGTGCACTAAAGACAGAAGTCAGAATTCAGAAGTGAGAATTGGCACACAATCACACATACTTTATGCATATTTCACACCATCCCCCACCTCAATATTCAGATTAGCGGCTGATGATTTAGTCGGCTCACATTTAGTCTTGCAATCTTGAATATTTAAGTCCATGCTTCACTAAACTTAACACTAAAATATACACTTACACTTTTAATTGTACACTCTTATGGTCAAGCAATTCCATATTTCATAACATAAATAAAATATAAATGTTGATTTTTAGTTGACAATGTTTCTCATGATTTCTCAGACTTCTGAACACTAAGACATACAATAAGCTTAAAATTGTAAGTATAAACTATATGCAATTCCATATTGGTTTAGTTCCATTTTTATTTTTCATTCATATATTTGAATTCCATTAAAATAAAGTATCAAAATATTGAGTATCAAGTTTCTCAGGATTTAAAAACAGACTTGTTTAAATAATTTTTGTGTATTGAATCTTGATGAAACTGCAAACACTAAAAATATTATTTTACTTAAAATTATTTTTTAACTGATGAGATGGGGTTAATAAAGGAAAAACATCCAAATCAATGTGAACCGTTTCAAAACAGATTAAAAAGTGTCATAGGATGCACTTTATGAAGCAGGTTTATAGTTGAAAAACTAAAGCTATAAAACATGTTAATAAACCTTACTTGAAATAAAATATAAAAACAAAACTTGTTTTAGCAATAGTTTCCAAAGCATAATTTCTCATTTTCGTGTTTAAAATGATATACAAAAATAACTAAAGCTAAAACTGAAATAAAACAAATAAAAAGGACAAAACACAAAATTACTAAAACTTTAATAATCTATTAAACAAAACAAAAACAAAAACAGCAACAATTGTGACCCTCACTGTGAAAGCCCAGCTAAAGTCATTTTTGGGTGATTTACTGTTTTCTACAATCATCCTTCATAGAATATTCTGTGAAAATTTAACCTTGATATCTTTATTATTGACTGAGTTAGACCACGTCAAATATTTAAATCATAGTAAAAAATTAATGGTTGAAATCAAACTTTGATGCTTTTTATCTCATAATTAGATTTTGAGACTTTAGTCTGGATTTCACAGAGAGGGTCACAATTTTATTGAGAGAATAAGTCTGTATTTTTACACTCACACTTTTACATTTATTACGAAAAGAAGACAAATGCAGCCAAACATTTTTCCATCCCAAATAGGCTATTTGTTTTATGTTCACTGTCCCACTTCAAGTCAATAAAGAAGTCAGAATCTTACGTTTATCGAAGAAACTGCGGACGGTGTTTCCCTCCAGGAGCGTTGGGTCTTTGGTGACTCCGTCCACATCCGCGATGGTGTTATACAGGTCCAGCATGTACTGAGGAGGCTGTTTGTGTCCCCGGACCAAAGCAGCAGGAGGATCCTCCATCCCAAACACCTCCAAAAGCCTCTTGATGGCCTCCGAGCGCACTTCTGCAGACTCGTTTTCCAGGTGATTCACAGACGGTCTGCAGATGGCGAGTCCCATCATGGAGATCCAGGTCAATGCGGTCAACATGTTGACTGATCCTCAAGAGATGTTCTTTGGTTGCTGGAGCTGGACTGAATGAGGGCCAGATTGGCAGGGCTTTATATGATGTTGGCAAAGTCTTCGGTCAACAGCCGTAAAGAGCTGCTATTTAGTCGCAAATGTAAATCAACAATCAGCCAATGTAAAGCAAATCTAATGGCGGTGTTAACAAGGTGCGAACTGGACTGGTGGTCCTGTGGGGAGACCCTGAGAGGAAATTAGTGTTTATCTACCGTGCTATGTTGTAAATACACCCTACATATATCGATTTAAGAAATAAAATAGTTACATTATAGTTAAGATGTTTAATTGTATTACATTTTGTCTGTTTAGGCGGCGCGAAGTGGATTTGGAGGGAAGTTTGCTCACCGCGGGCGGTTGACTTCCCTCAAAATGGATCCATTAATTGAGACAAAGGAGGATAATGTGATACAGGAACAATAATTATTTCGACAAACACCGTGAGAAGGTTCCAGCATGTGCCCTATGTTTTCATGTTAATGGTAGACACACCTGCTCAAACAGAGATTTGAGTCCGAGCGAACTGAAATCGCCTAATTTTATCTAGTCAGGCTGGACTGGATTTACAATCTCGTATGTTAATGAGAACATGAATTTGAATAAATGGGCTCGAGTGTGAATCAATATAGTTAATGTAAGTGCGAGTGAATTCGCTGGGTGTTTTAGACTGCTTTAATTTCTCATCTGTAATTGATTGTTTTCATTAGGGGCTCATTACAGTGTGTTGATCCGGAGATTTCTTAATACTAATGGATTGCATAAGCTTAATGGATGGCATGAGCTCTTGTTATAGTATTAATGCCGAAGGAGACTGATGTTGCATGGCATCTTTGCAATCAGTTATTCTAGTTTCAGAGTCGTTGACTGATTTGGTTGACATCTTCCAAGCTTTAAAATCAAAGTAGGTGGCCCCAATTGATCCATCATTACATTTTATACCCTCAAAGACTATATTAGGTGCAAATACTGTCTGTACTATGCGGTCTGTGTTTTGAAGTTTTGTAGGATGCTTCTTGTATATTGTTTACAATTTTATATGATGAATTTGACATTTAATTTCTGGAAAAAAATGTGTTAGATTGTAAATTGTATATTCAAAAATATACAATACAATATACAAAATTTAAAAAAATGTAAGAAATTAGCTCTTATCTCATTATCTCTTTAAATACATTGCAAATGTTAATGCACAAGTTTGTCTAATGTTATCATTTTTTATTTGGGATAACAAGTTTTGTATATAGGCTGCTCCTAGTATGCTTGTTTATAATTTTATGTATAAATTGTGAATTTTATGTTTCATAGTTAAGGCCAGAAATTGTCTTACCCACTTTTGCCAAATTGGGTTGCTTTTTTAATGCAGTTTGAAATAACTTTGAATTGCCTTTCTATAATGACCTATTTGGGATTACAGTATTTCGTAGGCTATTTTGCATGTGTGACACCTCTTTGTCATTTGCATTTCTTGCTAACGCTTTAACTATTGGTTGATTTGTAACATGATTTAAAACTGAGACATGATTTGCATGTGTAACTTTCTTTAGTTGTTCTGTGCAGATTGTCATGTAATCCAAAGATGGTGGATTTAAAGACTGTCTTTCCACTTTCTGACATAGATTTTATTTACAAAATACTTTTTACATAATTTACATATATTACATAACAGCATCAGTGCATCATGCCTTTACACTTCTGTCCATTAATGCACAGCCCCAAACCTGACATTACAGCCCTGCAAATGCTCCATGGTTAAGTCATCCAGTAGAGGACGCTGTGTTTAAGACTGGCATAGACAGGAAGTAATGGCCAGAACGGTGCGGATTTGGCCGTGTTGACTGAGGAAAGTGTGGCTTTCGTAGTCTTGAGGAACACAAGCGTTGCCCTGTCCTTCAGCCCACAGCAGACATTCACCGTGATCTGACGCGCTCCTGCAGAAACACACAAGTGCCTTAGTCAACATCCAATAAAATGCACTCAAATCATCAATGGCAAAGGTTTAAAGGTGCACTAAATAACTTTTCAACTGTAAAAAAAAAAGTTTCAACCCTAAAATGAGCAAATCAATTATAAAAAATGTTTAAAATTATGTTAAATGATATATATATATATAGAGAGAGAGAGAGAGAGAGAGAGTTATATAATATTTAGCCAAATACAAACAGTTGACAGTTTTTGATATCTTACTAATAAAAAACAGATTTATTAACTGGATCTGAAACTTAAAATTTTCTCTTTTGTTTGTCAAAATGTAAGTCCTAGTATTTAACAATATCACACATTACAATGAGCCACAGCCTTATTTCTCACTAAGCCATAACCTTTTGTCTGTCTGCCTATTTTTACATTTATTCATTAACATGTACAAAAGCTGCTTACAGTTGTTAATGTAAATAGAATGTCCTTCAGCCCACAGCAGACATTCACCGTGATCTGACGCGCTCCTGCAGAAACACACAAGTGCCTTAGTCAACATCCAATAAAATGCACTCAAATCATCAATGGCAAAGGTTTAAAGCTGCACTAAATAACTTTTCAACTGTAAAAAAAAAAGTTTCAACCCTAAAATGAGCAAATCAATTATAAAAAATGTTTAAAATTATGTTAAATGATATATATAGAGAGAGAGAGAGAGAGAGAGAGAGAGAGAGTTATATAATATTTAGCCAAATACAAACAGTTGACAGTTTTTGATATCTTACTAATAAAAAACAGATTTATTAACTGGATCTGAAACTTAAAATTTTCTCTTTTGTTTGTCAAAATGTAAGTCCTAGTATTTAACAATATCACACATTACAATGAGCCACAGCCTTATTTCTCACTAAGCCATAACCTTTTGTCTGTCTGCCTATTTTTACATTTATTCATTAACATGTACAAAAGCTGCTTACAGTTGTTAATGTAAATAGAACCCGCATACAGTGAGTTTGAGTTAAACTTTTATTTAGGACAGAAACAACTTCAACATAAAAATCGACAAGCTAAATACAATAGTCAACATTTGAAGCGGATCAAAAAAGTTAATCAAAGTTGTCCTAAGACAAGAACGGGTATTGTTTTGGTTTTAGGACAACTTTGATGAAAGGTTTTGATCCACTTCAAAGGTTGACTATTATATAAATTCTATTTACATACACTACCGGTCAAAAGTTATAGAAATAACTAAGATGCTCACCTAACCTGCTTTTATTTAATCAACAAAAATACAGTGAAAACAGTAATAATTTGACAAATGATTATGATTGAAAATAACTGTTTTCTATGTGAATATATTTTAAAATGCAATGTATTTCTGTGATGCTGACATATAAGAAATTCTAATTCTATTCTATTATGCTGATATATAAGAAACATTTCTGATTATTATCAGTTGAAAACAGTTGCGCTGCTTCATATCTTTGTGGAAACCGTAATTCAACACAAATAAGTTCAGCTTTTGTTCAGCAAGAACAAATTAAATTGATGAAAAGTGACAGTAAAGACATTTTTAATGCTGAAAAAGACTTCTATATCATTTTCTATTCACAGTTTCCAGAAACATATTAAGCAACAACACATTGATACTAATGAGAGCCATTATTAATAATTGAGCACCAATATTAACTGAGCAGCAAGTCATGATGCTGAAAATTCAGCTTTGGCTCACAGGAATAAATTAAATTTTACGATATATTCACGTAGAAAAAACAATAAAAAAAATTTTTGCAAATTAAATTGATGAAAAATTGACAGTAAAGACATTTTTAATGCTGAAAAAGACTTCTATATCATTTTCTATTCACAGTTTCCAGAAACATATTAAGCAACAACACATTGATACTAATGAGAGCCATTATTAATAATTGAGCACCAATATTAACTGAGCAGCAAGTCATGATGCTGAAAATTCAGCTTTGGCTCACAGGAATAAATTTAATTTTACGATATATTCACGTAGAAAAAACAATAAAAAAAATTTTTACTGTACCTTTCATCAAATGAATGCAGGCTTGGTGAGCAAGAGAGAGAGAGAAAAAAATGAAATTTAAATAAAAAAATGTGTTACCATTTTGATGATACCTTAGAAAACAATGGAAATAACATATATAATGAACTAATAAGAAACTGTTGTATTTCTGCTTTGGATTAAAGACTGACCGAAGTGTCAAAGCAAACAGGGTTGTGTTTTGGTGCGCACTGTAAAGGGTGTGTGTGTGTGTGATCGTGTGTTTGCTTAGCTGTGTGTAAAGTCAGATGTGCGGCGTGTACCTGAGAAGACAGCGGCTCCCTGAGGTGCAGCTTCCCAAACATCTGCCAACATCTATTTCCTGTAAGAACATTAGCAACACAAGAGAGAGAGCCATCAGTTCACCACCTGCTGTTAATGCGGCACGGCCTCTTAACATGCTAAGTGCTTTGATTTGGCTCCTGCAGGGACCATTTGTGGCCTCCTCGCACCTTTAGAGTGTGGCGACAGACAGAGAACATCTGACACGGATGTGTTCAATAAGCACAAGAGATCGGCGTTAAACTTCAAAATGTGAGGATTTTACATGATTAAATGGCTTAGGATCTGTTTTAAGAATGGATTAATATTTAATATGAATTTGGAACTGATTTTCAGTGGCATTTTTAGCTTTTACTGGGTAAAAGTATAAAAAATAAAACACCACAAAAACATCCATGTCAAATACTTTAGGCCTAGAATCGAATATAATGAAAAATATCACATAAATATATAACATAAAATATAAAGAATTACTTTTTGACTCTGCATTTTAAATATTTGGGACATTTCGTCACTTTTCATGCCATCTTGCCTCAGAAAAAATGTTGCAATCAGGACAATTTAGGACATGCACTGTATGCATGCATGCAATCTATTTGGGGTTTTCAAGCACTAAGTAGTTGTTTAATGTGCAACATCTCCATGCATATTCACACGTCAGTTCAGTGCTGTCCAGTCATGGAAATGTGAACTGGAAATGTTTGAAGGGGGGAAATGGACCAGGATCCTGATCTTTAAGTCTAACAAATGGAGAAAACAAGCACAGATCACATGGAAATGACTAATTTCCTTTCTGACTAGCAGCATTTCCTGGTGTGAGATCTTTTGCTTCAGCATCAGATGATTGAATTTCATTTCAGTAAAGACTAGCTATTGGTTTGGCCTGTCAGAGGCTCTTATTTACCTTTCCGAACCTCCAATTTAACTAACCCGCTGACCACTGTAATATATAATTATATCATAAATTTCATTTATATCTAATGTCTGAAAGGTTACTTTCATGGATAACATCAACAACCATTATTACATTATGCTAGTTTTTAGATTCAACCAGTGAGAGAGATTTACATTTAATGGCTGAAGCAACCAAATCAGACAGAGATGAAATATATTGTTTAGAATAAAGTGTTAAAATAAATAACCCACTATTAGAAATTGGTTGAAACCCCTGGAAATTGTGCAAAAAAAAGTTTCTTTTGAATTACCCACAGTTGAAAGTCAATTCATGCAATTGCAATTGTTTGCTGGTTTGCTCACCCTCAGATTTTCTACTTTGACTCCGTCATCATTGTATGTGATCTCGTAGTGATACTCTACATACGGGATTCTGTAACATCCCTCCATTAGTTTGCACTGGGCCACTGTTTGGATCAACTCCACTTTGTTTGGAGTTTCAATGAGGGTGGAATCAAACTTAGTCGGCACGCATGAAAATCCCTCTGTAAGTAAAACAGATGATTAGTATCATCATTAGAAGATTTATTAGATGCATTTATTAGTGCACAAATTTAGGGGCACATCAGTTATTTGCTACTTAAAGGAACACTTCACTATTTTTGAAAATAGGCTCATTTTCCAACTCCCCTAGAGTTAAACAGTTGAGTTTTACCGTTTTCGAATCCATTCAGCCGATCTCCGGGTCTGGCGGTAGCACTTTTAGCTGTAGCTTAGCATAGATCATTGAATCGGATTAGACCGTTAGCATCTCGCTCAAAAATGACCAAAGAGTTTCGATATTTTTCCTATTTAAAACTTGACTCTTCTGTAGTTACATCGTGTACTAAGACCGACGGAAAATGAAAAGTTGTGATTTTCTAGGCTGATATGGCTAGGAACTATACTCTCATTCCGGCGTAATAATCAAGGAACTTTGCTGCCGTACCATGTGTGCAGCAGGCGCAATGATATTACGCAGCGCCTGAAAATAGGCTAACTTCCGTCAACATAACCAATCAACTTGACCACCTGCTTGCACAGGGAGCGTGCTGGAGACTATTTTCAGGCGCTGCGTAATATCATTGCGTCTGCTGCACACATGGTACAGCAGCAAAGTTCCTTGATTATGATGCCAGAATGAGAGTATAGTTCCTAGCCATATCGGCCTAGAAAATCACAAACTTAGTACATGATGTAACTACAGAAGAGTCAAGTTTTAAATAGGGAAATATAGAAACTCTTTGGTCATTTTTGAGCGAGATGCTAACGGTCTAATCCGATTCAATGATCTATGCTAAGCTACAGCTAAAAGTGCTACCGCCAGACCCGGAGACCGGCTGAATGGATTCGAAAACGGTAAAACTCAACTGTTTAACTCTAGGGCAGTCGGAAAATGAGCCTATTTTCAAAAATAGTGGAGTGTTCCTTTAAGCCACTACTTTTCTTTCCTGCGACCAATAGGATTGACTATTAGGGGTATACTCTATAGCACACTGATTATAGAGGGACTTTTACTTAGTTTTTTCTTACCTGGTGCCCCTTTCGATCCGACACATTTGCCCGCGTCTATGACGGTCTCGTACGGAGTCTCAGAGTAGTATGTTTTCAGTGATGGTGCTCGGACACACTGGCTCATTTTGGCTTCGCAGTGACAGTCCTCGATGATCTCGACCTCCCGCAGACCTTCATACAGCATCACGCGGTCCACACGCATCCCAGCCGGCTCACAGGTGGAGCTCAGTCCGCAGGACGGGGAACCGCTGATGGAGTCTGCAGCTCCTGAGGACTGATCCAGACGCCTCATCTATAATGGTTTTGGACAAAAATTAAGATGTATGAAAAACCCTTTATTGAATATACTTAAAGTAAAATAAAAATACTGATTTGACTTAAAAAAAGAATAAAACTTAGAATAAAAATTAAAAATATTAATATTTAAAAAAATAAATAATTATAAATATATGATTTATATAAATATATGATGTGTATTTTATGTACTGACAACTAATTTATAACATTATTATTAATATTATTTATTTAATTAAATAATAATTTATTAATGTTAAATCACTTCACTCATAAAAAGTAGTCACTTTCTCTCTACACTCAAAAAAACATTAAAAGAATGGATGTGAATGTGTATATTTATTAAAAAAAAATTATTTGAATCTAAAACAATAATACTTTCCATGCTTGTTTTCATTTTGAGAAATGTCGCCGTCTTGTGGTCAGTTGTAGAATTGCTTTACCTTTTTGTGTCTCAGGAATTCAAGCATGGAAGAATATTTGGAGGCTCTTAGCCCCGCCTCCAGTGATGCAGAACGCACTGATTGGTCACAATGCGCTCTGCACACGCCCACATCAACATTCACAGGACTGCCAGAAATATCTGTTACAATAAATAAATAAATAAAGGTAAGAAATTAAGAGACAGATACAGTCATAAAATCAACTACTCGAACATCAGGATTTGACAACATAATCATGACTATTTCTATTGCATTTCATTCAGCATTTAAAGTGTTTCTATTTTTATTGAAGTCAAATGACTAAATGGAACCTTTGCCAATGTAGATGATGTGACTTTGGCGTCTGCAGCAGGCTCTCTCTGTGAACAGGTTTCTGGATTCTGTGTTTTTACCTAAAACAGCTGTGACTAAATGACACAAATACACAAATGAGTCATATTAGTTAAATATTCTCATGGTAACTGATAGATACTGAGAGAAAGCAATCATTTGCAAAGAATGAAATTATTCAAGTCAATATCAAGACTGCATGTGACCAAAGTTATAATTAACTAAAATTAAAACCAAAACATTTTGAAATAAAAAAAAACGTATATATATATATATATTATTGTTTTATACTTATTTTATTTCTGCTAGTTATCAAGGCAACATATAACTACAAGCTATAAGCAATAATAAAATAATATGCATTCAAGGCAAAATATAAGCAATAACTAAAACCGAAATAAAAAAAAAAGAATAAAAATCCATATGCACAAAACATAATGAAAATGACAAAATTACTACATCTTTAAGTAAAATTAAATTAAAATGGAAAATATAAAGACGATTTCAAAATATAATTTTCATTTAGTTTAAGCTGTAGTCCTAAAATAAATACAAATGAAATAAAAATGAATAAAAACTACATAGACATATTCAAAAAAACTATAAAAATGATGAGAAAACAGCAAAATTACTAACACTTTGAGTAAAATTAAAATATAAAAATAAAAACTAATTCAACATACTAACAAAATTATACAAAAATAAAATTAAAAATGAAAATGCAGTACATAAAAAACATGGTACCTTATCTGTCATAAATTACTTAGGCAGTACCATGGTAGTGTGATGGTACCGTGCTGTTATACCATGGTACAAGAAACAAACCGTGATGGTGAATTATTTTTATATTTATATCTAAAAAGGCATTACAAATGTCCAAAAACCTGGTCTTTCCATACCATACATGCA
The DNA here is from genome assembly GCF_001515645.1 of Sinocyclocheilus grahami. NCBI lineage: Eukaryota > Metazoa > Chordata > Actinopteri > Cypriniformes > Cyprinidae > Sinocyclocheilus > Sinocyclocheilus grahami. The sequence goes on from NW_015505635.1 coordinate 1,434,344, forward strand.
GTATCTGATCTCCAAAAGTGTCATTTTAACTGTATTTGTATTTCAAAAGCATCATATTGTATCAATCACATGACAGACTACACTCACAGATATTTAATTCCAATAAAATGAATAAAAATCCATATGCACAAAACATAATGAAAATGACAAAATTACTACATCTTTAAGTAAAATTAAATTAAAATGGAAAATATAAAGACGATTTCAAAATATAATTTTCATTTAGTTTAAGCTGTAGTCCTAAAATAAATAAAAATGAAATAAAAATGAATAAAAACTACATAGACATATTCAAAAAAAAAACAATAAAAATGATGAGAAAACAGCTAAATTACTAACACTTTAAGTAAAATTAAAATATAAAAATAAAAACTAATTCAACATACTAACAAAACTATACAAAAATAAAATTAAAAATGAAAATGCAGTACATAAAAAACATGGTACCTTATCTGTCATAAATTACTTAGGCAGTACCATGGTAGTGTGATGGTACCGTGCTGTTATACCATGGTACAAGAAACAAACCGTGATGGTGAATTATTTTTATATTTATATCTAAAAAGGCATTACAAATGTCCAAAAACCTGGTCTTTCCATACCATACATGCAGTATCTGATCTCCAAAAGTGTCATTTTAACTGTATTTGTATTTCAAAAGCATCATATTGTATCAATCACATGACAGACTACACTCACAGATATTTAATTCACAAACAGATTATATTGTAGAAATATATCATTTATAATGATATATAATATTCAGATATAATATAATAAATAATCTATCTATCTATCTATCTATCTATCTATCTATCTATCTATATAATTTACCGCTGTCGTCACTGCTGTGGTTTATGATTCATCTAAAAAACAAAAGCATTTGTTGCTCATTTTAAAAGCATGTTCTGATCCCATTGTCTTTCATATCCTATAATATAATGTCAAAATATTATTTTAAACCTATGTTTTATCTAGAATTATTATACTCTCATATGTGAAAACACATATACATGCCGTGAGTCCTCCTCTGTCGGCAGAATAAACTGCAGCGGATCAGATGTGAGACACTTTCTCTCTGACAGCCAAACAGACAGCCAGACAGACAGACAGAGTCGTCCAGCTCCCTCTGACAGCCAGACAGAGAGACAGACAGAGTCGTCCAGCTCCCTCTGACAGCCAGACAGAGTCGTCCAGCTCCCTCTGACAGCCAGACAGAGAGACAGACAGACAGACAGACAGACTCGTCCAGCTCCCTCTGATGCCAGACGTCTGGTCCTGATGGGGATTGTGGCCGTCTGTTTATCTTTCGATCTAGAGGCGCTCAAGGAGACGTCTTATTACAACCATCAGAGAAAAACAGTCTTGTATAATTAGGTCATATTATGCAGTTATATATTAGTAACCTCTACACTGCTCATTCATGTGTGAGGAGAGTACTGGAGAAACAGATTAAACTACTAAACTAAGCAACCATGCAGAGAACCACAGAAAACCTTTATAAACAACTTGGCAACCACTTAGAACACACTATCAACTGCATAGAAATGCCATAGCGTTCACCTAATAATGTTTTAGCAAACCAAAATTGGATCCAGACACACAAACCTAAATTCGGCTTGCACGTGGAATGAGTGACAGACAGCTGGACGCTGTAATCCTGCGGCAGGAGGGGTCAGAGGTGAGTCAGCTGTCTGTAGGTGAGTGTGTGAGACAGGATTACACACACATTAACCAGCAGCGCAGAGAGAGTGCCACACGTGTGACGGGAGCAAGCAGACCGCATGTGTCTCGATGGAAGATTCTAGTTCATTGAGATGAACGTTACAGTTTTTCTCAGTCGCTTTGGTGCATTTCTCACATCACTATTTACATTTGCACAACAGTTAATGCAGTTCTCAAAACAATTAGTACAAACTGCAAAACCTAGTTGATAACCTGCAAAAGCGTGTCACTTGCTCAAAATGGATAGGTCATTCCTCAAAAGCAAGTATTCATGTCAATGAAAGTGTCAGTGTCATCAAGATGAAAAGTCCTGACACCATTGTTTATGAACAAGATAGTCAAATGGCTTTGTCATGTTTTCATTATGACAGTTTACTCTTTAAATGTTTTCCAATGCAAAAAAGTCAGATCTTGGTGACACGACCTGAAAATGCTCAAGACAGCGCTATATACTATTTGCACAGCCATTTGAAAAATACAGTAAAGTTAC
>NW_015505635.1:1436579-1446532 GCF_001515645.1 Sinocyclocheilus grahami
GAAAAACTCCTCGATTGGATTTAGGAATGGTGAGTAGGGTGGGAGATATGCCACCAGCATCCTATCATGTGCTGCAAACCACGGTCTGATGACATCTGAGTGGTGAAAACGCACATTATCCAAAACAACAACATGCTTGCTCAGATGGTCTCCAGTTAGACCCCTCTCATTCTCAGGGATTATGTCCCTGTAAAGAGTGTCTAAAAAAGCATTTGCAATTTGTTCGAAGGAATGAGAAACTGCTACTATGATGTGCACAAATGACTAAATGTTGTGGAGGTTGAACTAACTGTTGTGCAAATGTAAATAGTGATGTGAGAAATGCACCAAAGCGACTGAGAAAAACTGTAATAAACAATACTCGCCTGATTGAATAAGACTGGTCTTCATTGGTCTTCACTGGATTGAATAAGGATTTTAGGCACCCAGGAACTGTAAATGGGCAGATCTGTGTAAACTGAAGATGCACTGGGACACTACTGGACATATCTGAGACTCAGAGGAGAAACCTTGGAGGATGCCACTTAGAGGATGCTTTTAAATATGACAAGTGGCACTTTACCCTTAAAGACCGAGGAAAAAGGGAGAGGACAGATTTTGAGTGAGTTTTAAAACAATTTTATTTTCTGAACAGTCATATTTCGGTTCTTTAGGACTAGGATGATTATTATTATTATATGTTATTGCTCAGATGTTGCTCCGTTATAGCTCAGGAAACTTTATGGAGATCTCAGATGTTCTCCTAAGTAGAAATAAGAATATGAAGACATGAAGATGTCCTTTATAAAAGACAGTTTTGGTCTTTATAATTGTGTATAACATATCTCAAATTACTTGGACTGGAAAGCATTTGATGCGAAATGTTTGAGTTCATTTTGAGTTCTCCACATTGGCTCCTGGATTTCTAGACAATACACAATAAATGTGAACATAATTATAGACCTTTTCTAGAGTCCCCTCCATCTCAGGTCTGTCTCCAGATATCATAGGACCGTGTAAAAACAAATGTAAAAAAATATTGCTCAAGCATTGCTATTTTATAGCTCAGGAATCTTTGTGGAGTTCTTAGATGTCCTCTCAAGATTCCTTAGCAGAAAAAATACCTGAAAAAGCAGAAAAACACAGTTTAGATCTAAATGTGAATAACATGTCAGATTATTTGCAAGAGGATGCCACTTAGAGGATGCTTTTAAATATGACAAGTGGCACTTTACCCTTAAAGACCGAGGAAAAAGGGAGAGGACAGATTTTGAGTGAGTTTTAAAACAATTTTATTTTCTGAACAGTCATATTTCGGTTCTTTAGGACTAGGATGATTATTATTATTATACGTTATTGCTCAGATGTTGCTCCGTTATAGCTCAGGAAACTTTATGGAGATCTCAGATGTTCTCCTAAGTAGAAATAAGAATATGAAGACATGAAGATGTCCTTTATAAAAGACAGTTTTGGTCTTTATAATTGTGTATAACATATCTCAAATTACTTGGACTGGAAAGCATTTGATGCGAAATGTTTGAGTTCATTTTGAGTTCTCCACATTGGCTCCTGGATTTCTAGACAATACACAATAAATGTGAACATAATTATAGACCTTTTCTAGAGTCCCCTCCATCTCAGGTCTGTCTCCAGATATCATAGGACCGTCTCATCATGTGTGTCTTGTGTGTTTTGACCCTTATCTGTTGTGTTTCTCTTGAGAAAACCCCCAGTAATCTCCTTACGAGATTCAGAAGAATTCTCAAAAATATCTCAATATGAACTCAAACGTTTCTTATGTAGTTCTCCAAAGTGACTGTTAGTTTCAAAAAACAATTTTATATCCTGAGTGGTCTTATTTGAGATTTTGGACAAAGAAAACAAATGTAAAAAAATATTGCTCAAGCATTGCTATTTTATAGCTCAGGAATCTTTGTGGAGTTCTTAGATGTCCTCTCAAGATTCCTTAGCAGAAAAAATACCTGAAAAAGCAGAAAAACACAGTTTAGATCTAAATGTGAATAACATGTCAGATTATTTGCACTATTTAATCAGATATTTGAGTTCATATTGAGATCTATATCTCAAATTACTTGGACTGGAAAGCATTTGATGCGAAATGTTTGAGTTCATTTTGAGTTCTCCACATTGGCTCCTGGATTTCTAGACAATACACAATAAATGTGAACATAATTATAGACCTTTTCTAGAGTCCCCTCCATCTCAGGTCTGTCTCCAGATATCATAGGACCGTGTAAAAACAAATGTAAAAAAATATTGCTCAAGCATTGCTATTTTATAGCTCAGGAATCTTTGTGGAGTTCTTAGATGTCCTCTCAAGATTCCTTAGCAGAAAAAATACCTGAAAAAGCAGAAAAACACAGTTTAGATCTAAATGTGAATAACATGTCAGATTATTTGCACTATTTAATCAGATATTTGAGTTCATATTGAGATCTCCCCGCAGGCAAGAAAATCTCACATTAGATCTATTTAAAGGGTTAATTCACCCAAAAATGAAAATTCTGTCATTAGTTACTCGTGTTGTTCCAAACCTCTAAGGCCTTCGTTCATCTTCGGAACACAATTAATTTTCGTCTCTACTGCGTCACTTGCGTCTGCGTCTCGTAGCTTCATAACTTTACAGCTGAACCACTGATGTCACACGGACTACTTTGTCTTGCTACTTTTCTGAACCTTGAACGTGGTAGTTACCTTGCTGTCTATGGGAGGGTCAATCAAAAATATCTTAAATTGTGTTCCGAAGATGAACAAAGGTCTTACGGATTTGGAACAACGCGAGGGTGAGTAATTAATGACAGAATTTTCATTTTTGTGTGAACTAACCCTTAACTAACATCTGGATTTTTTTCACCTAGACAGCGATTATGAGATCAAATGGGAACTTTTGCTTCATCTCGAGTGTTTCTCTTGAGAAAAAGACCCCAGTAAACTCAGAAGAGATTTAAAAAAAACTGTGCTCAGATCTCAATATGAACTGAAACGTTTCTTATATAGTTCTCCCAAGAACCATATGAAAGCTATTGACTCATTTCGGACTGTTTATATTTCTCAAAGGAATTTTATGACAGACAAATTTAATACCTAATGAAACATAATTGAGAAAAAAATTTTTTTCAAATGTCTAAGGGTCTGACTGATATCTTGGGAAATCTTAGCATAGTTTGAGACGTTAAGTTCTCTTCTGAAACTCTAAAGGTGACACATGTGAGATTAGAGGGTTTTTTTTGTTAGGAGAAACATCTGAAGGAGGAGGAGACTTGTACAGCAAATGTCTCGATTTGATCACATTGCTTTCTCTAAAAAACAATTGAGATATTAACAAGATCTCTTTCTTCGTACAGGGAAGGTGGCCCAGCAAACAATGCCATCTCAGCACAAAGAGCTCGTGCATCAGCTGGCCTGGATGGAGGTCAATAAAACCACAGAGGAGAAGACGAGTGGTCAAGCACTGAACAGAAAACCTGCAGTCGTGAGTCCAGAGATCAGTGTAAAGCAGACAGACACCCTTCGAAAGAGCCGTCTATGAGCTCGGACACAAGGAGAGGCTTGTCAATGTCGGCAAACGGATCAGCTTTTATGAGCTTCGAGGGGAAATAGGCAGAGGAAACTTCTCTCAGGTCAAACTCGGCATTCACGACCTGACCAAAGGTGAGAGACACTTTCTTTGTTCATTTAAAAGTCATTTAAAGTGTCTTGAGTGTTACTGCATTTGACGCAAAATACCTAAAACTGCCTTCAGATTTTCTTGCGTTATGGATGGTAATTGAACATGTGTTCATCACGTCATAGATAAATCTGGGGGGAGTCAAATCTGGGTTAATCCATAAGATTATAATTAATTTTCTAAATATATAACTTAATTTTATATTTCTATAAACCCCCCTGGAGACCCATCTTAATGTCTTTTATAACCTGCCCTGTCATATGAATCATATGAATGTTACCTGGTAAGAAACAAAAGAGAGTAGAAGGTGAAAGGGTGGTCAAATCATTTCATTTTTTAATCATTTTTTTTTCAGAAGTGCATTTGTGTCTGTGCTCATTTTTGTGCCCACATCTATTCATTACAATAATAATGATCTATTTCATGCAATACACCTCTTCTATGATGAATGCATTAAAAGTTTATTATTGTTACAGAATACTCAGCCGAACAAGTATCCAGCGGCTTTTCCAGTGGACTCTGGCCAGGTATGGACCCAGTCACCCAGCTACTACATCTTCGGCAAGGAGGCCTTTCTATTGAGGAGTATGTTCACCGGTTCTGTGTACTATCTTATCAGGTTCCACTGTATGATGAAATTTTGTTTAAAGACTTGTTCCGTTTTGGACTCAATGAACCCACGAAGTCTTGGTTACCTGGAGAGGAATTTAACTGTAGTTTAAGGGACCTGATGGATTATGCTTTGTTGTCTGTTGGCTCTTTGTTTACTGTGGGTGACGCGGAGGAGGAACGCGACACCGTGTCTGTGACTGAAATGGCGGCTCTACCAGAGCACGCTTACAAAATGGCGGCGACAGTGGAGCCTGATTGCAAAATGGCGGACACCACGGCACCCCGTCATGTCACAGCTGCCCATCTTGAGCGCCGTCAAGTCACAGCTGATCGTCATGAGTCCGGTCAGGTTCCAGTTCATTATCCTGAGTCAAGTTTAGTCACAGCTGATATGCATGAGTCTAGTCAAGTCACAACTGATAGTCATGAGTCAAGTCTAGTTACAGTTGTTCTTCCTGAGTTCAGTCAAGTCACAGGGTCTGAATACTTTCCGTACCCACTGTATATATATATTTATTTATTTTTATTTTTATTTTTTATTATTAATTAATAAATTTAAAAAATTGTTTAATGGTTTTAATTTTAGCTTCAAATTTAGGTAACTATAATAACCCTGGTTTACTCCAGATAACATTCTTACAGTCTTTAAATCAAGAATGTATGAAACATGCCTGACCACGCAAATGAACTTTTGTCTTACTAGAACTGACCCATGTCCCACTGGCAGTGCATTTTCTGCCCTTTTTCTCCTTCACTCCTCTCTCTCAGAAAGGGTTAGCTGTTAAAATCCTGGATAAGCTGCGTTTGGACAAGCGCTCGCAGAGGTTGTTCTCGTCTGAAATACTCTGCATGGAGAGACTCTCCCACCCCGACATCGTGTGCCTGTATGAGGTGGTGCAGACGTTTCGCAGGCTTCATCTGGTGATGAGAGCTGCTCTCCAGGATCGCCATCAGAGGACGCCTGTCTGATCTGGAGAGTAAACTGGTTTTCTCTCAGATACTGTCTGCTGTCAAACACATGGTGAGTGACACTGTGCTGATCGCCGCAGAGTTCAACCTCCATATTTTGTGTTTAAACAGTAAACAAAAGAAAAAAAAATCAACATTTATTTATTAAACATTATTTACTTAACTACAGTAAATGGAGCCACAGTTCATGTCTACTGTATGTACAGTTTATACTGTATTCTAGGGCTGCATGATTAATTGCAATAAAACAGAAATCACAATATGTCTGCAATTAAAACAAAACGTATTTTTGGCTATTGCTACAAATATACCCGTGGTACTAATGACTGGTTTTGTGGTCCAGGGTCACAAATGTACGGTGGCCGTGAAGTGCAAAGCAGATCACAATTCTGAAAACAAAATAACAAATTACAAACGCAAATGCAAGTCTAAAAAACAAAATAACAATTCAGAAAACACAACAACAAATCAAAAAACATTATAACAAGTCAGAAAACACAATGACAAATCAGACAAACCGGAAGAGGTATAGTTTGAGACAGCGCCATTGGTTTGGGATTACTCACCGCTGACTGGTGCCAACGACTAGCACTTATCCATCTCCTCCATGTCATGGCCAGGTTAAAGCCTGCCTCATCCAAAAATATGAATGGTTTTCATAAGCTTACAGCTCTATCACCCTCTAAAAAGACATTTAATGTAGGAAAAACAAATACTGATAACAATGATATAGAATTTTTGGGGGATTTTTTTTTCTCCCAACAAGAGGCATCTTGAAACTGATTATACCTGAACATACTCAGTTCTCAGTTGCTTCACTTTCATAATCTAAACATTTAATATTGTTCATCATTTTCCATAAAAACTATGCTTCAACAGTTATGTAGCATTTTGAGCAGTTGTATCAACTGATAGTTAGATCATTGTAATGAAATGAATAGACACTCAGTTCAGATTAAATGTGTGAGTTGCATTTTGAAATAGTAATACTTTGATGTTAAGTTGTGTCATTTTGAACCAGTGATTTTAGTTAAATGAACAAAAGATCTTTGGTGCATGTGTATTGTATCCAAGCATTTGGAAAAAGTGTTAAGTGTTTTGAAAAATGTTGTGAATTATGTGTCTAGACGAGTTTTGAAAAATGACACGAAAGGTCTGTTATTCGTGCAAAAATGATTGTAAAAAAAACTAATATCAATCAAACTGCAGTTGGGTTGTTTTGATAAAATAATAATACATTAAAAAATACAGATAACACAATAAAACAATAAAAAAAATGATAACACAATAAAAAACATGATTTATGAAAATGAATAAAAACTGAGTTATCTGATTTTTGCAAATAAACTCTTCATACATTGACAGTATATGGCACCTATTTTGTAGAATGTCCCAGTTCCACTTTGCGCTGTTTACTTGTATATTCATATTAAATTGAGCAACTGTGTAGAATATTTGAACTTTTACCAATAAATAAAATAAAATACATTTACATTGCAGGACTATTTACTGCCAATAGCAATAATTTAAAAATTATAATAATAATACACTGTCACTGTCATGATTGTGCATAAATGACAAAACTTGATGTTGACCTTTATGCAAACATTATTTAAACAGATTTCAATTTACCACAGTACAATTAGAAATAAAGTTAAAATATTTGTATTTGTTTTTTTATGCATTTAATTCAGTTAATTAAGAAAGTGGCAACATTATGTCTATTCAAGCATTCAAGGCATGGAAGGCATTTGAGGCATGGAAGGTATGGAAGACATTTTATGCATTGAAGGAATTTGGTGCATTGGAGACATGGAAGGCATTTGAGGCATGAAGACATTCAAGGCATTTCAGGTGTCCAAACCATTTCAGGTTTTTGAGGAGTTTCAGATGTTTGAGGCATTTCAGGTGTTCCAAGGCATTTTAGACTTTATAGGCATTCGAGTCGTTTCGGAGCATCCAAAGCAATTCAGGCATTCTAAGCATTGTAGGCATTCAAAAAGGCATCTGAGGCATTTTTGGCATCCGATGCATTTTTGGCATCCGAGGCATTTTGGGCATTCGAGGATATTCGGGCATTCGAGGATATTCGGGTATTCGAGGATATTCAGGCATTCGAGGTATTTGAGGCCTGGAAGACCACTTTGAATCTCGCGGTCTGGCCACCCACATCATGAGTTCAATCGCCCAAATTTCAGATAACTCAGCACAAAACTCTTGGCCATTGTCCAATTTGAATCTGCCGAGAGACAGTTGCATTAAAAATCATTAACTGTAATGTCTGAAAAATGTATAGAGCTTCTTATATTCACTACAGTTTAAGGCATTTCATTGCATCATTATCTGTCCTGTGTCTCCATTCCTCTCCAGGGACGTCAATTTCACAGAGATACATTTTATGGCAACACTTCCCATATGGAAAATATATATGAATATCATTAAAATGTATAAGAAATATAAATTTTAATTTAAAATTCTAGTTTCATATATACATTTTCATTAAAAATTATATTATCAGTCTAACAATCTGAATAATATATATATATATATATATATATATTTTTTTTTTTTTTTTGTGTGTAGGTTGTCCTATAAACATGCAATGGATAAAAAATAATAAAAGTAATTCTGGGAAGCATTACTTTAAATTTCTCCAGTACCAGTTAGATTTGATTCATACATGCCTGTATGTACAAGTTTCAAACCATTTTAATAGTTCTAAATCTACAGACAGACAGATGTTACTTACACAAGAGCTTGGATTCTGCAGCCTCCATTCAGGCCTTGTCTTCTGTAACTGGTCACTCTGTTACTAATGGAATGACTAACTCGTTTGACATACCTCAGACAGCAGGGCTTATCTAAGAGACACATCACAAACACAACAAAACACTAAATGTACTGATATGCATTTACCCAAATCCACATGCTATACACCTACTTACAATGACAAGACTTTTTAAAACATCATTAGAGAACATTGTCCATTTTTTTATCATTAATATTTTTTTATTTTATAAGTGCTCTCCAAAAAAGCATGAAGTATGAAATTTGATCATTTATATTAATTTAAACACTTTAATGGTTTATTTTTAAACTTCACCTTCATATTAAATATTTTAATTTTTTATATTGTAATCAATACATTGTGTTTATATGGTTCAGATATGTTTTTGTAGTTTAAAAAAAATCTCCAAACATTTTTCTCCAAAAATATATCTTTCATGCACCGACATTACTGTGATATATTTCAATCTCAAACACTCTTTCAATATCATTATGAGTTTCTTGCCAAAAGATTTGAATCTGCACTATTGTGCAACTTCCTACCTTTAATTAAACCCTGGAGCATTGCATCCACCCTCTCTATTAGAATTCGGACCCAATATTTTTGGGGGTTTGCACAAAACTTACGGTCACGATCCACTCTGAAGCTGCAGAGAGACAGTTGCATTAAACATCATGGACTATGATGTTTGAAAGAATCACAAATAAACGCCTCTGATATTCACTGACAGGTTTTGCTTACAGAACAGCAGGGATGTTGCAATGTCCATCCGGCTTTTGTATGCTGTAGCTAGTCACTCTGTTCCTTATAGAGAGTCTAACTCTATCGACATAATGCGTGCAGCAGTACTTATCTAGGAGACCAAACAAAGACATTAAACATTAACATGCAATGAGATGCAGTTTGAACTCAGTTTTAATTTAGTTTGTTTTAATTTTAGTTAAAATATTTGAAATGTAGTTTTTTTTTTTTTTTTTTTTTTTTTTTTTTTTTTACTTATTTTTGTAAAATGTCTATATCGTTTTTAATTTATTTCACCTGTTTTAGTAATTTGGATACATCAAGTTAAACTAAATGAAAATGAGAATGATTAAATAAAAGGTTAAATTTTTCAGTTAAAGATTATTTTACTTCAAATATACGTTTTTTTATGTATATTAGTTTTAGTTTTAACTTTTTCCAAAAAACTATTTGATTGCCCAGCATGTTCCAGTATGTTTTGTAAACTTAAACAATGTGATTTATTTAATACTTTTCTGCATAATGTAGCCTACAATAGCTGCAGCATCATCACATGTGGTGTTTACCTTTTCAGGAGTATGAGGCATTTCAGATGTTTGAGGCATTTCAGACATATGAGGCATTTCAGACGTTCGAGGCATTTCAGGAGTATGAGGCATTTCAGACGTTCGAGGCATTTCAGGAGTATGAGGAGGCATTTCAGGAGTAAGAGGTATTTCAGACGTTTGAGGCATTTCAGGAATATAAGGCATTTCAGATGTTTGAGGCATTTCAGACGTTTGTGGCATTTCAGGTGTTTGTGGCATTTCAGAAGTTTGTGGCATTTCAGACGTTTGAGGCATTTCAGGTGTATGAGGCATTTCAGGAGTGTGAGGCATCTCAGAGGTTTGTGGCATTTCAGACGTTTGAGGCATTTCAGGAGTATGAGGCATTTCAGATGTTTGAGGCATTTCAGACATTCGAGGCATTTCAGGAGTTCGAGGCATTTCAGATGTTTGAGGTATTTCAGGAATATAAGGCATTTCAGAAGTTTGTGGCATTTCAGACGTTTGAGGCATTTCAGGAGTATGAGGCATTTCAGACGTTTGTGGCATTTCAGACATTTGAGGTATTTCAGGTGTTTGAGGCATTTCAGACGTTTGAGGCATTTCAGGAGTATGAGGCATTTCAGACGTT
>NW_015505635.1:1447013-1447670 GCF_001515645.1 Sinocyclocheilus grahami
ACGTTTGAGGCATTTCAGGAGTATGAGGCATTTCAGACGTTTGTGGCATTTCAGACATTTGAGGTATTTCAGGTGTTTGAGGCATTTCAGACGTTTGAGGCATTTCAGGAGTATGAGGCATTTCAGACGTTTGTGGCATTTCAGACATTTGAGGTATTTCAGGTGTTTGAGGCATTTCACACGTTTGAGGCATTTCAGGAGTATGAGGCATTTCAGATGTTCGAGGCATTTCAGACATTTGAGGTGTTCCAGGCTTTTCAGGTATTTCAGGTGTTTGATGCATATCAGGCTTTTCAGGTGTTTGTGGCATTTCAGACGTTTGAGGAATTTCAGAAGTATGAGGCATTTCAGACGTTTGATGCATTTCAGGAGTATGAGGCTTTTGAGACGTTTGAGGCATTTCAGATGTTCGAGGAATTTCAGACGTTTGAGGCATTTCAGACGTTTGAGGCATTTCAGGAGTATCAGGCATTTCAGACAGTTGAGGCATTTCAGGTGTATGAGGCATTTCAACAATTTGAGTCATTTCAGGAGTATGAGGCATTTCAGACGTTTGATGCATTTCAGGAGTATGAGGCTTTTGAGATGTTTGAGGCATTTCAGATGTTCAAGGAATTTCAGACGTTTGAGGCATTTCAGACGTTTGAGGCATTTCAG